>NC_092237.1:47049920-47262420 GCF_036320965.1 Panulirus ornatus
GAAGGCACAAAATAAATCTCTTCGATCCCTCACAGACGATCAATGAAGAACGTCAACGAAGACATAACATAACTGGGACCTGCTTTAGGGAAGCAGTCGAACAAATAGAGCGGAACCAAGGCACGGAGACACACTGTACCTCCGACACACCCAAGACCTGTACAGTGCTACTAATATGGAGCACATCTGGTTCACACGAGGCCTCTGAGCACTGAGAGAGAGAGAGAGAGAGAGAGAGAGAGAGAGAGAGAGAGAGAGAGAGAGAGAGAGAGAGAGAGAGGGGCCGCGGCCACCCATCGATATAGACACAAAGAACAAGTTTCAGCTAACTGCCTTCCTAACTTAGCGAACAACATGACTTACACGTCCACCCCCAGCCCCCCCCCTCACAAGCCTGCCAAGAGGTGTATAAATAAGGCACCACAAACACGTCTCCAGCAACCCCACCACACACCTCAGCAGAGCCTACACCATACATCTGTACCCCTCTCTATCTTCTGTCTCTTGACTGTACCTTCATCTGTCTAGGAATATCCTTCCTCCCCTCCTAGTCACAAGTAAAAATCAGCTGGAGAGAGAGAGAGAGAGAGAGAGAGAGAGAGAGAGAGAGAGAGAGAGAGAGAGAGAGAGAGAGAGAGAGAGAGAGAGAGAGAGCAGCTGAAGAGGAGAAGAGCAGCTGGATAGGGGGAGGAGATACAGGGGCAGGGGAGCAACGGGGAAGGGATGGTGCATCAAGGAAGGGATAGGAGGAAATGGGGGAGGGGAAGAAGTAGAAAGGGAAGGGAAGGTGCAGCAGGGAAAGGATAGAGGAAATGGGGAGGTCGACAAGCAGGTGGGAATGGGATACAGACCTGGAGGAAGGAGGAGCAGCAGTTGAGGAGTGAGTAAGAGTGGCCAGGTGAGGGAGAGGCGCAGCTGAGGGAGATGAAGATGGAAGGAGAGGAACATCTGGGGGAAATGAAGGTGAGGGAGTGGGAGAGGGCGACTGGGGAGAAAGGGGAGGAGCATCTGGAGAGGGGTGGATATAGTAAACGGTCGGTGAGGGGGAAACTACTGAGGGGAGGCTGAGGGGTGGCTGGGGGGAGGGGAGACGAGATGGTTGAGCAGAGGGGGTATATAAATACATACATAGAGAGAGAGAGAGAGAGAGAGAGAGAGAGAGAGAGAGAGAGAGAGAGAGAGAGAGAGAGAGAGAGAGAGAGAGAGAGGGATAGGTAGAGGGGGTCAGGCAACTGGAGGGGAGGTGGTGGGTGCATGAGGCACCACAAGGACAAAACAACACCCAACCACCCCACCCAAATGCTCCTCACACACACACACACACACACACACACACACACACACACACACACACACACACACAACCCTCCTCCCCTTCCAGCACAGTACAAACAGGTAATTACAACACACAACTTGTACCATCAATTTTCAGTAACTTGACCAATAACTCTGTGACAGCCAGAGGAGCAGAGCCATCAACCACACTGGCACGGCAGTGCATCACTGGCGAGCCCAGCAGGCCATCTTCAGCACGACGGCACGACCCCCCTGAACACGACGGCACGACCCCCCTGAACACGACGGCACGACCCCCCTGAACACGACGGCACGACCACCCCTGAACACGACGGCACGATCCCCTGAACACGACGGCACGACCACCCTGAACACGACGGCACGACCACCCTGAACACGACGGCACGACCCCCTGAACACGACGGCACGACCACCCTGAACACGACGGCACGACCCCCTGAACACGACGGCACGACCACCCTGAACACGACGGCACGACCCACCTGAACACGACCCCCTGAACACGACGGCACGACCACCCTGAACACGACGGCACGACCCCCCTGAACACGACGGCACGACCCCCCTGAACACGACGGCACGACACCCTTGAACACGACGGCACGACCACCATGAACACGACG
Source organism: Panulirus ornatus (assembly GCF_036320965.1). Lineage (NCBI taxonomy): Eukaryota > Metazoa > Arthropoda > Malacostraca > Decapoda > Palinuridae > Panulirus > Panulirus ornatus. The sequence goes on from NC_092237.1 coordinate 47,051,861, forward strand.
GCACGACCACCCTGAACACGAAGGCACGATCCCCCTGAACACGACGGCACGACCACCCTGAACACGACGGCACGACCACCCCTGAACACGACGGCACGATCCCCCTGAACACGACGGCACGACCCCCTGAACACGACGGCACGACCCCCCTGAACACGACGGCACGACCCCCCAAACACGACGGCACGACACCCTTGAACACGACGGCACGACCACCATGAACACGACGGCACGACCACCTGAACACGACGGCACGACCCCCCTGAACACGACGGCACGACCCCCCAAACACGACGGTACGACCCTGAGACGAGACAGCAAGACCAGCAGAGGGAGGGGGGGGTCAAAGGCCAGACCCTCGTACCCAAGGGTGGTACTGTGGTGGTCAAGGTTGGATAACTGGGACTGGTGAAGACTGCCTGAGGTCTGGACTCCTGCTTCTTGATCCTTCTACCTTCACTACCCACTCACCTACCTACCTACCTACACTCCCCAACCTTCTACCTTCACCACCCACCCACCTACCTACCTACCTACACTCCCCAACCTTCTACCTTCACCACCCACCTACCTACCTACCTACACTCCCCAGCCTTCTACCTTCACTACCCACTCACCTACCTACCTACCTACACTCCCCAACCTTCTACCTTCACCACCCACCTACCTACCTACCTACCTACACTCCCCAACCTTCTACCTTCACCACCCACCCACCTACCTACACTCCACAGAATTCTACCTTCACCACCCACCTACCTACCTACCTACACTCCCCAACCTTCTACCTTCACCACCCACCTACCTACCTACCTACCTACACACCCCAACCTTCTACCTTCACCACCCACCTACCTACCTACCTACCTACACTCCCCAACCTTCTACCTTCACCACCCACCCACCTACCTACCTACCTACACTCCCCAACCTTCTACCTTCACCACCCACCTACCTACCTACCTACACTCCACAGAATTCTACCTTCACTACCCACCTACCTACCTACACTCCCCAGCCCACTACCTTCACCACCCACCTACCTACACTCCCCAGCCCACTAACCATCACCCACCTACCCACACTCCCCAGCCCACTAACCATCACCCACCTACCCACACTTCCACGCTCATGGTGACAATGTTATTAACTCACCCGGAAGCGTCTTCGCGCCCTCAAAAAGCGGAGTGACTCACAGACATTTCCATTCAAGAGCAGATTAAGCTGTGCTCCTCAAGCCTAAAGCTTGCACCCGGCAGGGGCAACCACCAGCTGGCCGGCTGGCGAGTCATGGTTGCTATTATGCCAGCTGAGTTATCCTTGGCAAGCGACTTTGCCAACACCATCTACCGCTCACACCAGGAGCTGTAGAGGCCCACCTCACCATCTGCAGTCCACACCTGGGGTTGTAGAGGCCCACCTCAACATCTGCAGCCCACAAAAGGGGTTGTACAGGCCCAACCCACCACCTGCAGCCCACATTAGGGGTTGTAGAGGCTTAACTCGCCATCTGCAGACCACACCTGGGGTTGTAGAGGCCCACCTCAACATCTGCAGCCCACAAAATGGGTTGTAGAGCCTCAAATCGCCATCTGCAGCCCACACCAGGGGTTGTAGAGGCCCAACCCAGCATCTGCAGCCCACAACATGGATAGCAAAGGCTCAACTCACCATCTGCAGCCAACATCTGGGATTGTACATGGCCACCTCACTATCTGCAGCCCCGACCAGGGGTTGTGGAGGCCCATCTCACCATCTGCAGCCCACATCAGGGGTTGTAGAGGCTCAACTCGCCATCTGCAGCCAGCATCTGAGGTTGTATAGGGCCACCTCAACATCTTCAGCCCACACCAGGGTTTGCAGAGGCCTATTTCACCATCTGCAGCCACACCCGGGGATGTAGAGGCTCATCTCATCACATGTAACCCACACCAGGAGGTGTGGAGTCCCATCTCCCCCACTACCACCCCCACCAGTCGTCCTAGAGTTCCATCTCACCACCTGTCACCAACATCAGGGTTAGCAAAGGCCCAACGCACCATCTGCCGCCCACAATGAGGGTGGGAGAGTCTGACGTGACCAACTGTCTCTCAAACCAGCGGGGTGTACAGTCCTCATGTCGTGTTGCTCAACCTCCCTCAACCCAGACAAACACAGATATACGAGGAAGATAGGGACAATCATGTAATCTCCAGACGTCTAATTACTTACTTTTTCTAATTCATCATGTTTATTCATTAGCTGTAAGATGACAGAGCACTGCAATGGCAGAATATAGACAAGGAGTACATGGTTAGGGGGTAGATGTCGGCAAGTATACAGCGTGCAAGGTGTACGGTATTACATCAACACAAGGGGGTGACAGGCGAGCCCAAGGTCCTTGTTGAGTCAGAAGAGAAGGAACTGTATTAATGGCATCTGAGTAAATGCAAAACGGTCATAACACAGGACGCTCGCAAACAGAACGTCTTGTTAACACTGACAGTAACATGGGAGTAAGAGGGGGAAAGCTCTCGCCAATTACAATACAAACACAAACAAATTAGCCTACAATTGATAAAAGGACAGTGTAGCGTACAATTTTTAACGCAGCAATACCAAAGGTCAAACATACATTACATAAGAGACGCACAGTTACAGAATGTGCCCGCAGTGGGCATGTAATACTAACAATTATGCACACTACATGACACACGGGGTAATGTGGTTAAAGAGTGCACTTGCACTGGGCAAGACTACATCACGCTCAGGGTATGGAGAATTTTGGATACGGCGTCAGAATGATGAAGGAAACAGACACACGCAGGTGCAGGAGGATGTGGGGAGCCGCGCAGGAAGTCTGGGAACCAGAGTGAGGAGGAGAGCGAGGCAGGGAAGGAAGGAGTGGGGGAGGAGGGGGAAGGGGGAGTTGTTAGCCAGCCAGGCAGCCAGCCGTGTGAGCAGCACCACCGCTGCCACCGCTCAGGTTACCGAGCCAAGTCCTCCAGCAGCACCAGTCACGCCCCCTAACACTCACATTACCTCCCACAACGCCAACACTCGGTTGAACAAGGCTGTCTCCCCACGCAGGAGCGTCAGGGAATATCTCACGACCTCTAAGTGACCAACTCAAGACTCAACACCTGGTTCGTCCCCCCCCCCCACACGAGGAACTTTTTTTAAGTTTTACACCGACACATCGAATACTGGGTCACACTCACAGGGTTGTGAGGTACCTGCAGCAGCAGCCCAGGTGTGAACCGCTGAATAAACACTTCCTTGGTGAGGGGCTGGAGGCGGCACCGCCACACAACTAATTTGGCACCATTATTGGCACTGCGGCTGCTGGTGACACCACCCCTCCCCCGCCTCCGTTACTCCACTGCATAATCTCTCTCTCTCTCTCTCTCTCTCTCTCTCTCTCTCTCTCTCTCTCTCTCTCTCTCTCTCTCTCTCTCAGCATCAACCTCCGCATCTCCTCTCCCGAATATGCCCTCTGCGTTACTATCCACTTCCAACCACAGATAAGACTATGACCACAGGACACCATTACCGTCCCCCAGCCAACATCTAACCTCTTCATGAACCATCATATCGATCAGATGTCGTTTCCAATTCCCCTTCCCTCGTCTTCATCATTCCACACCTTTCCACCTCTATAACTCACCCTCCCTACATCAATATCCACTCTAGTTTCGCGCGGCTTCCACCCACCATTAATTCCAACACAGGCAAGCAAGCTCTCCTCACCCTGCCATGCCAGCACACGTCCCCTGGCCTGCAGTAATGCCATTTCGCCTATGGCAGCTTCGGCCTTGTCTATCTGTCTTATGTTGTCACTACCTCCCTGGGTGACCAGTGTGGGGGTGGAGCAGACAGGAGCACGGGGGACGGGTAAGTAGTGAAGCTTATGGAGGGGAGGAAGGTGAGGTCGGTAGGGGAAGAGACATTGGAAGGGGGGAATTAAGGATGGAGGGAGGGGAAAAAACCCAACAGATAAATGTATGGAAATACAAACAAAAAGGACGATAAAGACATAAACATCCCCGACAAGAAAGAGCCAGGGATGAACAGAATAACAAATCATACCAAGCTTCCTGAAAAGAAAAACGAGGACGACAAAAGAGGAGGCAGAAAGCGCGCGCAAGCAAGCACAATAACCGGGCTGTTCCGGTGGACTTTGGGGCGGGTCCACCCTCGACCCTCCACGAACCATGCTGCCGGGCGTATGATGCTGCCATTCTCCACCTCGCACCACCAATCCCCCTCCTAGCAATCCTCCCTTCGTCATCACAATCTCATGCGCAATCTCATCTTCCCCAACACAATACCTTGTACTACTTTCTATTATATATTGATAATAAGCACAAGACAATTTCGCCACTGAAACGCACAAATCCTTTTTAATCTCAAGACAAGTGAAGGCTTAAGGAGAGCAGGGCGACCCAGTTGTCTAATCAATTATCCTTTTATACCTCCTTCATACACACAAACAAAGATGCATATACAGATACACGACAATATAAGACATACCTGCATTTCTCACAAGCGTGCCATCATGAGGTAACGGGCCCAGGGCCAGCTGTACGATAATTACCCGTCCCCTGGGTATTACGAACGGCATGTGGATATGAGTTTATCAACAACCGCCTTACGCAACACCCACTCCCCCCTGGCCACAATCTGGTCTATTTCCCAGAAGTAGTGCCACCAGGGTAGCAGCAGCAACAGACACACCGCCCAATGAAATGTGGCCTACAAACATTCCCCCGAAACAGCAGCAAGACTCTACCGGTACAAGAACAGCGGCTGAATTCAACTAGGCTGGAATAAACAGGTCAACTGCAGCGCCGGTCGCTACATCGGTATAAAATTAAATTAAATAGAAAACTGAATAAAATCCCTCCCGTGAGCGTGCATGCAGGGCGTTCCCAGGTTGGGAAGCCCACAGTTTATCTTCATAACAATGGTTGTGAGGGAGCAAGAGGGTGAGGAGTACAGATGGGAGGGAGGCAGTGGGGAGGAAAGACACGCACACACACACACACACACACACATACACACACGGGAGGGCTTCCGTTAGCGTTACTGGCCATGGATCAACACGGGCCAGCTTCAGTTCGGATCCTGGGTGCGGCAGAGGGGCCCACGCCCAACCCAGGCATTCATCCTCCCCTCAGGACTGGCTGATAAATGGGTACTTTGCAGAAGTGTGTATGTGAGACTATCACTTCTGATTACAATTTGCGCCGAGAGGATATAGTTTTATACTCGTGTGTGTACCAAATATTTACTCCCAAGTGCACACGCACACACACACACACGCACACACACACACACACACACACACCCTAACCTAATCCACGTACCCGTTTATCGACCAGCCGCGAGTGGAGGATGAACTGGGTTGGTTGCAGGCCGACTGCCACGCCCAGGATTCGAACGCATGCGGGTCAGACCCCAGACTAGCCCTTGAAGACTCATGGTCAGCAACGCTAACCACTACACAAAAGGATGCCAGTGTGTGTGTGTGTGTGTGTGTGTGTGTGTGTGTGTGTGTGTGTGTGTGTGTGATAGGAGTAAAGAGGGGGCAAGACTAACGCAAAACTCTTCCCCCTACCACACAAATCGTTATCACACACACACACACACACACACACACACACACATAACCCAGCCTCAACCTAGTTCAGACAAAGTACTACTATGCATAGTTAAGAGACGGGGCAACACTCTCCGTAACACACAAACTATTCACACACACACACTTTCGAAAAACTGTCCACTGTCATAATTCTAGTTTCAAAACTTAAAAGGTTGTGCTCTGATCACCCTTCACTTTTCTCTCTTCTAAGGTGGACGAACTTAAGTCCACCCTTTCCCTTAACTCATCTCTCTTCATCCCCCCCCCCCGCCCTTTTTTTTTTTGCCTCCTCTGGACCTTCTCGATTACTTCCTCTTTAGATGCAGTGTTCAGAAGGATATTCTAGTTTTGGCCTCACGTAGAATGTGAACAGCTTGCTGAACATTTCCTCATTATTTCCTCACCCATATACTCCACCGCTACTCTTCATAAATGCCACAATACAGTTCGTTTACCATGATAAAACTGTGGGCCTCTGGTGACAGGTGAGGGACGACGGTCGACTCTCCATTCTCCCTCTCACGCATATCTTTTTTTTTTTTTTTTCCAGCTTGATATTATTCATATATCAAGTCTTTCTTACACACTGTCTCATCCTTATTACTTCACATTGGCCTGGGTGGAACGTCATGAACTGTGTATCAGCTCAACTGTGGTGGAGTCTGTCACGACCCCTTGTTAACATGATGCAAACCTCTTCACTTTTCAATTCTCTCGGGATCTTGACGTCATTTACAAATACATTCAGGAAGGTGTCCGTCTCTTCTGGGAAGTCATGGATAATGATCAAGAAGATTAACGGTCCCAGAGCAGAACCCTTGCGGCACTCCCCATGTGGCCTCCACCCACACCGAGAAGGCTTGCTTTTCTACTGTACATCCTCTGTTCTCTTCCGCTCAGATAATCTATCCATCGAAGGAGTTCATCCCCTCATGCCAGTCCGGTTAAACCCTAGCTTTTTAATCAGCCCCTCCTCCCCCTCCCCCAGCGGTAGTGTCAAACGCTTGCTGGCACTCCAGATACAAACAAAGACACATATCCTTCCTTCTGTCTAGAACACAGCTCACTCATATATAAAGCTACGGCTCGTGCCTTTCCCTGAAACCATGCAGTCTTTTCACAATGTAAGATTTCCTCTACAGTTAGTCATCCATTTGCCTCCGGTTAGATTTTCCGGCACCTTAAAGACATACTTCGTCAGGGAGACTTGCCTGTATTTCAATGGATTCTTTTTTCTCTCTCATTCTGGTATCCTTTCTTGGTAGGTAAGACGTCTGCCTTTTTCCACCCTCTCGGCACTCTTGCCTCTCTCCAGCGACATACCGTATTCCATGTGGTTTATGGAGTGTATCTGCACACATCCTCGGTGCATAGGACGAAAATCAGGGTCACGACCCTTTAGTATTCTGTTGATGTATTTTCTACATATCTCACTGATCTCCAAGACCTCCTCCTCTTTCCATACCACTGGTGCTGGATTCTAGTGTCTTCCACGGTCAAACCCACTTCTCAACATGGCATTCACCTCCTCACATATACTTCCTTCCCTTTAAGCTCCACTTCCTCACATATACCTGCATATTATCCTCCACACTTCCTTCCCTTTAAGCTCCTGACCAAGAGCAGATGCTCTTTAACTGAAGAGTCAATCCTGATGAAATTCTGGAACCGTTTAGGATATTTTCTAATGCCTAGTCCACAATGTTCTTTACCAAATCTTTTCGTCTCCCTGTTTCTTATCTTGCTATACGCGCTCCTTGCTCTCACGTGCCTTACATATGCTGGCTGGCTGGAGTTCCGCCTACATCTTCGCCACAGTTCACCCCAAAGCTATCTTCTCTTTCATATTCTTTCACTGAAAATTCTTATATCATTCTTGACCAACCCCTTTGTACAAGAGGCAAGAGGATACGTTTCATAGAACTTTTCACCACAAAGCAATATTCCTGGTACAGAACTCCACATCCTAATTCATATTACCATTCTTTTTCATTTCATTCTGAGCAGTTTCCACGACTGCATCGTCTTCATACCTTATTCCATCTCTGCTCTTGGCATCTCCTCATTGACCCCATAACCACACTTGAGCAGTAACACGATCACTTCGACCATACGGTATACCATCCATGACATTCTCTAGTCCATGCTCGTTCGTGTGGGGCTAAAATCTAGCAATGGTTGTGTATCAGTCCCTCTATATACTCTCTCTCTCTCTCTCTCTCTCTCTCTCTCTCTCTCTCTCTCTCTCTCTCTCTCTCTCATGAGTTTTTGCCACCATGAGAATCTAAGTTCCCCCTAGTCTTTTTTATAACTGAGGCAGTTCATCATCAGTATATTACCATTTCTAAGATGTGCATGTTCTACTACTACTTCGTGTGTGTGTGTGTGTGTGTGTGTGTGTGTGTGTAGAACAACATCAAGGGAGGGAGGTCGACCCTCGCCACTGGCTGGGAGGCACCAGCTGCTGCTGCTGGAGGCCACCAGCCTGTGTGTGTATGTGTCTGTGTGTGTGTGTGTGTGTGTGTGTGTGTGTGTGTGTGTGTGTGTGTGTGTGTGTGTGTGGATACCCCACTCTCTACGGCCAGCTCCCCTCCACCACACAGTCACATCCTCTCTGCTCTCTACCACCTCCTCCACCACCGTCGCCACCATCATCCCCACCATCACCACCGCCGCCGATGCCGCTGTTAAAGCTGCCACACTCACACACCCAGTCCTCCCCTCCCTCCCCCAGCACCATGTTCCCCCTCCTCAAACAGTGATGAGAACATTACTATCCTCCCCCTACCAACTCTCTATGTTTCCTCCTCCACGCATCCCTCCCCCACGTAACCCCTCCATGCCTACCTACTTACCACTAAAGCAGAGTGCAAGCCGTCTACAGACATATGAGAGAGGTAGATATATAGATAGACAGAGATATAGATGTAGACAGATAGATAGATAGATAGAGATAAATAGAGAGAGAGAGAGAATGATCAACCACGGGCGTTGTTGGTGGGGAATGATAACTGTTCTATCCATCAACTGGCCCGCGTGGTTGGTGGAGAGCGCCAGGAGGACAGGGACTCACTAGCAACCATCACTCCTCCATCAGACACCCACCCGGAGGCGGTAAGGCTTCTTCCCTCACTACCTCCCTCACCCAGTCACAACACCGCCACACACAAACACACGCCACTGCGGCCTCAACCCTAATGCACTTGGCGAGGCTACAGGAGTACGTCATCCTCAACGAGGAGCCTCTTGCTCCTAAGAAGACCACCAATTGCGCGCTCCTCGGAGAGGCGCGTGGCCCTAAAGCTGCCTCACTTCCATCAAACGGGTCCTGTGGGCTGTGTTATTACCGGATAATTAACCGAGACAACGCAGATAATGTTTATACACACAAGATGTAAGATGTAAGACGTGAGGACAAATACTCCATCTTCAGGCGCAACACCACCCATATAATACCACCGACGCGACGCTTTAACTCTCCTCCCCAAGCCATACTCCCAGACACACACACAACACACACAAGAGCACCCACCCCGCCTGCTGTCTCCTCACCTCCGCCACTGCCTGCCAGGGGCGACGTCTGGCCGAGTGTAGACCAGCGAACCTCATGACACGGCAGCATTGCCGGTCATGAACTCTCTCTGCTGACATGGGTAAGGCTGCCTTGTTCGAGACCCTGGAGCCTCTCTGGCAGGGTAGATGTATGAATACTTGTATGGTTGACGTGGGTAGATGTATGAATACCTGTATGGTTGACGTGGGTAGCTGTATGAATACCTGTATGGTTGACGTGGGTAGTTGTATGAATACCTGTATGGTTGACGTGGGTAGCTGTATGAATACCTGTATGGTTGACGTGGGTAGTGGTATGAATACCTGTATGGTTGACGTGGGTAGTGGTATGAATTCCTGTATGGCTGACGTGAATAGTTGTATGAATACCTGTATAGTTGACGTGGGTAGTTGTATGAGTACCTGTATGGTTGACGTGGGTAGCTGTATGAATCCTGTATGGTTGACATGGGTAGCTGTATGAGTACCTGTATGGTTGACATGGGTAGTTGTATGAATACCTGTATGGTTGACGTGGGTAGCTGTATGAATACCTGTATGGTTGACGTGGGTAGTTGTAAGAATACCTGTATGGTTGACGTGGGTAGCTGTATGATTACCTGTATGATTGACGTGGGTAGTTGTATGACTACCTGTATGGCTAACGTGGGTAATTGTATGAGTACCTGTATGGTTGACGGGAGGGGGGTGGCTATCTGAACACCTGTATGGTTGACGGGATGACTGTAGCCATGGTGTTGGTAAGGTGAATAATGTGTGGGTTGATCAGCTGACACGATGATTTACTACGCGGCTGTGTGGTTGACTGGGCAGCTGCAGGGTAACGCCACACGTGAGCCACCTCCTGGAGAACCAAGGAGTAGCCTCAAGGTACCGGAGTCATCACGTTCTGCCCCGTACTGTAATCTTCTGAGATGACTGAGCACAAATCATATGTCGTCAGAGGCAATGCTACACAACACGACATCTGCATCTCTCTCTCTCTCTCTCTCTCTCTCTCTCTCTCTCTCTCTCATACATACGCCGAGACAAGAATATTCTACGTTGACTTCAATGTTAAAAAAAAAATGAAAACAAATGTGGAAGTCACGTTAAAACGCCTCCACAACGCAGCCGACGACTATAAGGCAGCGAGTCGTCGAAAACGACAAAGCTCTTCAGAAGACAAAAGATATCGCCCGAACAACGTCTATCGCAGAACGCGCGGGAAAAACTGGCGCGGGAGACACCTGCTGCAGGGGATGCAAGGACGCCCCAGCTGACCGCCTTGCGGCACTACCTTACACGGCCTCACACACACACACACACACACACACACACACACACACACACAACGGCCGCCTGCACGCCTCATAACCCTACATATGAGGCCAGTTTTTCGTCTCCTGTGTCGCCACACTCGACAAGTTAACGTCTCCTCCCTGCCCACCGCCGATCCCGCCTCGCCTGGCTTACTCTCCTGTCTCATTATCGTCCTCATGACTTGACTGACTACGGTTCATATTAACACAATCACGAATTACCGGCGGCTCTTTACACTTCGGTCTGGTGTGACTGGGAGACGAGGCTTCTGAAAGCAATGATGGACCACTCCACTACACCTGGCATTTAATCGTGCTCGCAAATGTTAATGAAAAGTTTTCCTAAATCGGAACCCTTCACTTCCTCCTACCACACACACACACACACACACACCGTACACACACACACCGTACACACACACACACCGTACACACACACACCGTATCCTAGTCGAGCTAGGAACCCTTGAGCGAGACGTTACAACCTTCCTGAGTTCGAGGGTTCGACCCTTGAGAGCACGACGTTGTGACCCTTGGGCATACGGGACGCTTAGGCCTATGATGACCTATGTGGGTCAGGTCAAAGCCCCATCACATCAGACTCCAAAGGTCGTACTGTCGTGCTCAAGGGTCGTACAGCTGACCTCAAGAGCCGTACCGTCGTGCTCCAGGGTCGCACCGCCGTGTTCGAGTTGTACATATGACCTCACGGGATCGTATCGTCGTTTTGAAGGGTCGTACCGTCGTTGTCGAGGGTCGTGCCGTTGAACCCAAGCAAGGGTCGTGACGTCGTGCTCAAGGGACGCATCTCACAGAGGCCTGCTCGGGGTCAGGCCTCTCTCCCTCCTGACCACGCCACGCTGGCAACACTGTCGTCCACTACCATGAACGCCCCTCACCCTTAAGTTTCAAGAGGCGGGACCCGGCGAGCGTGACGCACACCCGCTGACGACTCTTTACCTCCCATGACTTCGACGTTAGCCCTTCACCCTGCTAGTGCACGTACCTCCCCTGCCATCACTCATCCTCTTTACCCACCCACCCCCCTCAGCCAAACCACTGCCTGAAATACGTTGCTTCTTCACTTGCGCTGTTAAGGCAACACCACAACAAGCTGCGCGCTTAAACCTGTGGCATACACGCTCAGCACCCCTCCCGCTCAGTGGCCATTTTACGATGAAATTCTACCCCCGACGTGCGCCGAATGCAAAAGGGTCATGTGTGCACTGAAACAGTATGACGTGTACTGAAACTTAACACACGACGTGTGCTGAAATCGACTACTTGCGCGCTGAAACACCATGACGTGTACAGGCATTCACGTGAATGCCCGTACACGTCATGGTGAAGACGTACACTGAAAGTTATCACCTGTGCGCTGAAACATCACTTTGCAGCCCACATTACCACCTGAAGTACGTTAGGACTTACCAAGTGACGTGCGCTGATACATTGTAGGGCACGAGTATAAAACGACACGCTTGGCCTGCGCTGAAACTTATCACTCTACATACACTGAAGCATGAACAGAGAAGCGCTGAATCTTATCATCCAGCAACCGCAGAAACGTATACAATCGTGCGTTGGATGCCAACACTTGACGTGCGCTGAACACCGTCACCTGACCTGCGCTGAAACTTATCGCTAGACATGAGACGTATCAGACGTGAGCTGGGCTGTTACAGCATGACGTGCTCTGAAACTCAACACGACGTGCGCTGATACACGTTTTGCCGTTAGATCACACATCACGACGGGCGCTGGCAAAAAAAAATCACTCCACCTATGCTATAAACGTAACCCACCCACCCACCCACCCGAGGCGAGGGCATGAAGCGGCGCCGTGACTGTGGCGGGGTCCGGAGGGAGAGACACAGTCTGGCCTCGCTGGTGAGTCGTGCTCGTCCCGCCACCTTCCCTACATGGCAGGCTGGGGACACTCCGCCCGGAGGACGACCACCTTGGGTAACTGCGCTTTGACAAAGCCTGACGACCCCTGTCGCTAAGGTCCATCTACGCTGGGCTTAGCTACACACAACAGCATATCTGGATATCTGGTCCATCTAAAGTATTCTGCAGGTTCAGAGTCTGAGGAGGGAGGCCAGCACCAGACCCCCAGGCTCAGTAGAGGCCAGCACTAGACCCCCAGGCTCAGGAGAGGCCAGCACCAGACCCCCAGGCTCAGGAGAGGCCAACACCAGACCCCCAGGCTCAGGAGAGGCCAGCACCAGACCCCAAGGCTCAGGAGAGGCCAGCACCAGACCCCCAGGCTCAGGAGAGGCCAGCACCAGACCCCAAGGCTCAGGAGAGGCCAGCACCAGACCCCCAGGCTCAGGAGAGGCCAGCACCAGACCCCCAGGTTCAGGAGAGACCAACACCAGACCCCCAGGCTCAGGAGAGGCCAGCACCAGACCCCAAGGCTCAGGAGAGGCCAGCACTAGACCCCCAGGTTCAGGAGAGACCAACACCAGACCCCCAGGCTCAGGAGAGGCCAGCACCAGACCCCAAGGCTCAGGAGAGGCCAGCACCAGACCCCCAGGCTCAGGAGAGGCCAGCACCAGACCCCCAGGCTCAGGAGAGGCCAGCACCAGACCCCAAGGCTCAGGAGAGGCCAGCACCAGACCCCCAGGCTCAGGAGAGGCCAGCACCAGACCCCCAGGTTCAGGAGAGACCAACACCAGACCCCCAGGCTCAGGAGAGGCCAGCACCAGACCCCAAGGCTCAGGAGAGGCCAGCACCAGACCCCCAGGCTCAGGAGAGGCCAGCACCAGACCCCCAGGTTCAGGAGAGACCAACACCAGACCCCCAGGCTCAGGAGAGGCCAACACCAGACCCGCAGGCTCAGGAAAGGCCAACTCCAGACCCCCAGGCTCAGGAGAGACCAACACCAGACCCCCAGGCTCAGGAGAGGCCAGCACCAGACCTCCAGGCTCAGGAGAGGCCAGCACCAGACCCCCAGGCTCAGGAAAGGCCAACACCAGACCCCAGGCTCAGGAGAGGCCAGCACCAGACCCCCAGGCTCAGGAGAGACCAGCACCAGACCCCCAGGCTCAGGAGAGGCCAGCACCAGATCCCCAGGCTCAGGAGAGACCAGCACCAGACCCTCAGGCTCAGGAGAGGCCAGCACCAGACCCCCAAGCACAGGAAAGGCCAGTCCCAGACCCCCAGTTCAAAAAGCAGTCCTCAATTACACTTACACACTCGCCTCTAGTGAACATCACACACGTATCACAATGAATGACACCAGCTGGCAGCGACTGCACACGCACATCACTACAAAAACATCTGACCAGCGGGTTAGCAAGGAGGACAAAACATACTCTACCAAGGTCTCAAATGCTTCACGATCTACCCCACGGCAGCCAATACAAAAAGCATTCAAGAAAAATATTTGGAGAAAACTGAGAACACACAGTCCTCTGTCTACATTCACGAACGCCAAACTTACACAATCTTTACATACGCCTCGGCCCTCGGTGATAACAAGTCCACGTCTGTACAAGCTAAACGTGTGTGTGTGTGTGTGGCTGACACGCAATTTTCATGTATTCATCAATTCAAAGCCTACTTTACGCGTCCTTGTTGCCACGTACAAGGCTCTGGCAGCTTTATCACACTACATACACAATCTGTAGAGATCTGTCGCCTTATCTTTCTTATCAGGCGCGCACACACACACACCAGGATGTGTCAGCGCTGCTACTCTTGAGCACTGTGTGTGTGTGTGTGTGTGTGTGTGTGTGTGTGTGTGTGTGTGTACCAGATCCTCAACAAAGCAGTGGCGTCTCACCCGAGCCATGCAAGTGTCCGTCCCTCTTGACGCCACTCGCTCCCGTCTGCCTCCACGCATGTAAATCCCAGCGTGGCCTGAGGTCCCAGCCTCCAGTCAACCTCCACCCACAGTCACCTGCAGCCAGTTAACCTCCCCACACTCTCCTGCAGCCAGTCAACCTCCCCACACTCACCTGCAGCCAGTTAACCTCCCCACACTCTCCTGCAGCCAGTTAACCTCCCCACACTCACCTGCATCCAGTTAACCTCCCCACACTCACTTGCAGCCAGTCAAATGAGGCATCAGCCGCCAAGCCTCGCCCTATCCATCGCTCACAACATACCTGTTGGCACAAGAAAAAAAGGACATATAATTTCCACGTTACTAAGACAAATAATCAATCACTTTTATATAAGGGTGCACGACCTTGTTTTGTGTGTGTGTGTGTCACTTTCTGGAACTTACGATCAAAGAAAACGAGGCAGTTGTTGTAGGTGGTGGTGCAACGTGCGTGTCACGTGACCTTCAAGGGAGCAGTTGAAGGAGAGGTTAATGTATGGTCCCGGGAGGGAGTGGGGAGGTTAGGCTACCCTCGCTACCCCCAGCAGGAGGATCTCAGTGTGCTTGGCTCCTCTCACAGTAGAGATAACATTTCATGTTTACGTTGCTGAACATGACCTGGGGGAAGGCATGACCCAGGTGACGGCATGACCCTGGTGAAGGCATGACCTGGATGAAGGCAAGACCCAGGGGAGGGCATGACCTGGATGAAGGCAAGACCCGGGGGAGGGCATGACCTGGGTGAAGGCAAGACCCAGGGGAGGGCATGACCTAGGTGAAGGCAAGACCCAGGGGAGGGCATGACCTGGGTGAAGGCAAGACCCAGGGGAGGGCATGACCTAGGTGAAGGCAAGACCCAGGGGAAGGTATGACCTAGGTGAAGGCAAGACCCAGGGGAAGGCATGACCTAGGTGAAGGCAAGACCCAGGGGAGGGCATGACCTGGGTGAAGGCAAGATCCAGGTGACGGCATGACCCTGGTGAAGGCATGACCTAGGTGAAGGCAAGACCCAGGAGAGGGCATGACCTAGGTGAAGGCAAGACCCACTGGAGGGCATGACCTAAGTGAAGGCAAGACACACGTGAGGGCAAGACCCAGGTGAAGGTATGACCTGGGTGAAGGCAAGACCCAGGTGAAGGTATGACCTGGGTGAAGGTAAGATCCAGGTGAAGGCATGACCCGGGGAAAGACATGACCCTAAGGAAAAGCCACGCTTCTTTCAGTCGAAAAAGACATGCGAAACGGACTGACACTGAGCTTGGCGGGTGTTTGACCACCCGGCTCTGAGGAGGGAGATGCACCTGACGATGAGGGAGAGACAGACGAAGGAAGAGGAACGCTCTGCTTCGCCGAGCGAGGGATGGTAATGGTGTCAACCACCCTCGAAATCCCTCAAACCTCCCAATTTGTAAATCGTGTGTCAATTACCCTGGCAATCCCTCAAAATCCCCTGTTTACATGAGTGTCCATCATCCTGGAGACCTTTCAAATCCCTAGTTTTAAGTTGCTTCTGTTAATAAAAATAGAACTTTTTTTTCTAAATACAAAACTTCATATCCAAAAAAACAAACCCCTAAACTATGAGAAGGAGAAGAGGGACCACCATAGGCTGTCGAGGTCCAATCTCTCCCCCCAGCCCAAGGTGACCAGCAACGTCCAGGCAAGGCCTCTCTTACCACGCCCCCAACATCTTCACCAACGTAGTAACAACTTGCTCGCTCGCACACGACCCACCACGGTAATCAACTCTTCATCTTGTGGTGCACCAATGGATGACTGCATCTCCGGATGTGGGATTCCAACCCAGGTCCTACCCGCGGGATCAGGTGCCACAAACCTGTATACACCTGTGTTATCCCAGGCCCATCATGGCCGCCAGCTCTGATCTCGTAATCCCACACTGTAAAAAAAAAAAAAAAAAAAAAAAAAAACCGACACCCAAACGGACGGACGGACGTTCCGGCGTGTGATCCGCCAATATCTCTGGCACGTCAGCGGAGGACTGGCGTGAAAGCCCAACTTCGCTGACTGATCCAGGCCACGACGGGGTGGCAAGGGTGATCAGCGCCAACTACCGTCCTGTATGGTTGTGGGGGAATGGAGGACCTCTTAACGACGCACTTCGACCAGAGATCATCGGAGAAGCCGTTGTTACCATCAGCCTCAAGCTCGTGAGAACCAATGAGGCAATTGGTGTCATCATCTTCGAGTGGTGGTCTCTAACTGGACACCAGTGTTACGTCAACACACTCGACACTGCTGATAACCTATCAGGCAGTGAAGCAGTGCCGCCACGCCCCCTCTCTTACCTCACACAGGAACCCCGACGTCACCCCCCACGCTCGGGAGATGCCGCCAGGAAGCCCTCCACACACTACACTCAACGGTGAGGGGAAGTCTGCGACGTACAGATGAACGGGTGTTCGACTCCTACGTGACATTCATCACCTCACACACTTGATGGTCACCCAACACACTCATCATCTCACACACTTGATGGTCACCCAACATACTCATCACCTCACACACTTGATGGTCACCCAACACACTCATCACCTCACACACTTGATGGTCACCCAACACACTCATCACCTCACAAACTTAATGGTCACCCAACACACTCATCACCTCACACACTTGATGGTCACCCAACACGCTCATCACCTCACGCCCGTCACTCTCTACATACACCCACCACACACACACACACACACACACACACACACACTGCACCTCATGCAGTCAACCACACTTGAGAAATACAACACCACTACCATCGTCCACATCCCCTCCCCAGTGTCCCCCCCGCCCACTCATCCACTCCTCCACATCCCCTCCCCCTCGTGCTTCCTCCACACCCTCTTCCCTCTATCCTCCATCCTTTGCGTTCCTCCTCGCTATCGTCCTCCTTCAGTCCATTCATCATCTCCTCCATCCTCACAAGAAACCCCGCCCCCTTGCTCTAGGGGGGGCAGAGCACCTGAGCGGCCACCGCCCCCGCCTGGGGCGCCCCCCTGCCCCACACACACACACACACCACCTGCCATGCCTCATGTCTACCGACCAGCCAGGGATGCATCCACCACCCTACTCTCCAGAAATGACCAGCATATTCCTCCCATACCCCAGGCAGGCTACGAAGGCAACACCCTCTCTATATTCTGATGAAACGACCAGTATGTTCGCGTGATTACACACATCACAGTCCAGAGGTACGTAAGTCCAGCGAATAAGCAGTTTCGTCTCGTTATCTCCAGAGGAGCTTCAGTGTATTCCACACTTACAGGCAGTCGGCTCTGGTCAAACCATCGTGAAATTATAGATGCCCCGGCCTTCCAGCGGTGCGTGCAAGTTACGGCAAATGATGCCGTCACAGACAGCCAAGCTAGCTAGACCAGCGGTCGCCCGACACCTGTGATTATAAGCGCAACATCTGAGATGAGAAGCCCAGCGCGTGTGATGGTAAATGCCAACGTACCAACTCCCTAGAGCCATCATGACGCCCAGCACTGTGGGGCCTGGCAGGATAAGTGAGGTGGCGGCGCTGGGGGTCTTCCTGAGGCGTGTGTAGGGAAAAGGCAAGGCAGGACAATGTAGGACACAGGAAGGAAGGTCAGGGTAGTAAGTGAGGACAAGACTTCCTCTGTGGCAACACCACCACGCCTCCTCACGACCCGACACTGTACCATTCCACGGTCCGATATACAAGCATCTTGAACTATTCCAATTCAACTATCAAAAAAGTGATTAGGATAAAGATGAAACGAATCTCTCACAATTATATCTGCTTCCATGCTGAACCACACTACATGAAGTGAACCAAAAACGACCAGGGTAGAGACAGCCAAGGCGTCGCGTCTCCCCACAATGGAGACTACGAAATCCCCACACGGCGACCATACCGACACAACTGATCCTTACGTCGCCCCTCGGCTACCACAGTAATTTTCTTATCTATTTTTCCGAGACTCAATTACTGTTTTCTAAGTAGACTGCATTTTCTATAGCGTTTGTAATTACTCGTCCGTATGTGTGTGTGTGTGTGTGTGTGTGTGTGTGTGTGTGTGTGTGTGTGTGTGTGTGTGTGTGTGTGTGTGTCTTTCCCAGATAATCTGCTCCCACTGCGGTGCAGGAGGCTGCAGGCACGATCCTCGTCCAAGATAATGGCTTCTCTCCAGTCTAGACACCCTGGAACGGAAGCCCAGATGCTGAGGACACGGCCACCACATTCCTGCACACATTATGGCTCCTGGTCCGCCCGCCCGCCTGCCTGCCGCCCCGCCAACTGTGCCACCCACTTATGGACATGCTATTCCCATCAAGGCCGAGAAAAACTTATTCGAGCAAGAATGAGTAAAGTGACAGTGACCTGAGCCATGTAAGGACGAGACACTAGGGTGTAATGAGGCACCATGATACCTCTCCCCCTGCAGTGTGTGTGTGTGTGTGTGTGTGTGTGTGTGTGTGATGAGGCACCACGATACCTCTCCCCCTGCAGTGTGTGTGTGTGTGTGATGAGGCACCACGATACCTCTCAACCTGCAGTGTGTGAGGCACCACGATACCTCTCAACCTGCAGTGTGTGTGTGTGGCGAGGCACCATGATACCTCTCCCCCTGCAGTGTGTGTGTGTGTGATGAGGCATCACGATAACCCTCTCTCTGCAGTGTGTGTGTGTGTGATGAGGCACCACGATAACCCTCTCCCTGCAGTGTGTGTGTGCGTGTGTGTGTGGTGAGGCGCCAGGATACCCCTGTCCCTACAGTGCGTGTGTGGTGAGGCACAACACCATACCACACACTCTACCGAAGATTCCTCAACAGGGAATTAACGAGAATTTATCGAGGCTTCGTTCCCTAAAAATTGTAATCAGATCACTTCACACCAGGGCTCAGTTCTGGGAAACCTAATCAAACGTTTTATGTCAAAGGCTTCAGCCATAAACACTACCCTCATACAATCACTTTATGTGTGTGTGTGTGTGTGTGTGTGTGTGTGTGTGTGTGTGTGTGTGTGTGTGTGTGTGTGTGTGCGTGCGTGCGCAAAACGGTGCTGTGGGTGTGGGAGAGAGTGAAGGGTTGCTGTGGGTTCGGGTGATGGAGGAAACAGATACTTTGCCCCAGTGTGGGTGTGTGGGGGGGGGCGAGGCACGGGATACTGTGGGGGCCCCGTGTGGTTGTGGGGGAGGGAGGGGTGTCATGCCGTGTACACCCCCAACCACCTGTGTATAACTACACCATCTGTGAACGTACAGCCTCACCAGATGAATAATAAACCCAACCCAAGAAGTGACCGTTATAACCCCACACCCCACCTTTCCCGGAACAGCGAAGCTCTGGGGTCCTCTTCCTTCTCTCGTCTCTTCCTGCCACCGTCCCACATTGACGACGAAGGTCTGATAACACCTGCAGATCCAGGATCAATTTCTACATACAATTTCTCTCACGTTCTTTTTTTCCATTCAAGCTGCCTTTGGGTAGGGCATGAGTGGCCCAAGTCATGTTGGTCATTCTCTCTCTCTCTCTCTCTCTCTCTCTCTCTCTCTCTCTATATATATATATATATATATATATATATATATATATATATATATATATATATATATATACATATATTTCTTTTTTACTCTTCGCCACTTCCCGCGTTAGCGAGGTAGCGTTAAGGACAGAGGACTGAGCCTTAGAGGGAATATCATCACTTGGCCCCCTCCTCTGTTCACCATTACTCCTCTTTACCCAGCGATGAACGTCGACATCCTCAAATGCACAGAAGACATCACCTCATAACACCTCCTCTCTCCTCTAACCCCTCCGATCTGACTTCTCTTTTCAAAATCTTTTTCCATAAGTTTTACAGCAGTTTTCCTCGCATGCATCTCTTCCCACGTCTTTATAGTCTCATTACGACCTGGCTTCGATAAGGACTTCGTCCGTGACCGTCGCCTTCGTCAGGCACACCAGGGCACAGGGCCGTCGTGGTCACTGACCTGCGCCAGGAAAATGTCACCCACTCTTTCTTGCACACACACACACACACACACACACACACACACACACACATATCAGCTCCTCGAAAATACGTCGAAAACACGAGCTTCCGCAGGCAGCTCGGCCCACCATAATCATTTCTGGTCGAGAAGCAAAATTTCGGACACAATTTTACCGGATTCATAAAACTGGCTCAGTTATGGTGCATAAACCGTGTCCCTCAGGCTTCTTGCTGCCCACCTACGGCTAGCCTAACCTTTTTTCTGTTGGTCATCCTCTCCACCAGCGAACGTTACCGTTGGCCACCATCTCAGGTGGCGACCCTCCCCGTGGGCCACCCTCTCTGCAAGCCACCCGCTCTGATAACCATCCTCTCTGCTGGCGAACCTTACGAACTTGGCTACACCTCTCTCTCTCTCTCTCTCTCTCTCTCTCTCTCTCTCTCTCTCTCTCTCTCTCTCTCTCTCGGCCGACCTCACTGCTAGTCAACCTTTCTACTGGCACACTAAGAGATCGTGGTCGGTCTGTCCAACACGGGAACACTCCCAAAACCACAATCAACACTCTGGGGCAAGCAAAGAGTACAGGCGGTAAGGTCCTGAAAACTCGCGAGTACAGCCCGTGTTCCAGGAGCAGGAGAGAATGGGAGGAGGAGAAGAGAGCTTAATGCCCTCACCGAGACAAGGTACTTTACCCAGGATGAACGGCAAGCCTTGCCATGACCTTAAGCACTGCAGTAATAATACAATGGGACCCGGAGCCGGTGTGTGCGCGTCTGGAAGCCACGGATCCTCCATGATGAACCAGCCGAGAGAGAGAGAGAGAGAGAGAGAGAGAGAGAGAGAGAGAGAGAGAGAGAGAGGGGAGAGGGGGGGGGGGAAGAGAAAAAAATCTGGACCATTTCATGGCAGGATTCTGAGAAGTCACGAAGGTCTGCCACCAACTTCAACGTGGCATTCCCGTTTTCATTTCAGCTGTGTCAACTTGGTCTCGGGTTTGACGGGAAGGGAAAAGCCTCCAGCATACCAATGACCAGTTAAATTTAAACGCTATTTACTAGTCCAGCTCCTACGGCGTGGGCCAGGCATCACAAGCCCTCAACAAACATGAATGTAGAGTAACATACACGAGTGTACGGCGAGTCATACAGAGTAGGGCTGAGGGCTTTATGTATGCTAAACACACACTCGCACATTACAGGGTGGGTCAGTACCCATATATGTGTGGACAGCCAGTCAACATACGAGGCAAGTTACACAGATGGGGTGAGAAGCCCCATCTACGTATTACACACACACACACACACACACACACACCGTACCTTACGTACATTTTACGTACAGTCACAGTCCCTTACGTAGACTCTTACGTTAGTTTCAGCAAGACAGAGATCTGCAAACAAGCTCTCCTTCCGAGGGCCTGGTTCATGAAGCTGTTTGTTCCTGCCGGATCCATTCTTGTGTGCTAAGCGACCCGGATGATCGAGTAAAATTCTTGGGAGGAAACTGTCCGATTCAACTCCTTTCCGACCATTATGGGCCAGGGGAAAGGCTTGGTCATCATACCCAAGGATCGTGCTGTCCTGCTCAAGGGTCGTACCGCCGTTCTCAAGGGTCGTAGCGTCGTGTTCAAGGGTCATATCGTCGTTCTCAAGGGTCGTACCGTCGTGCTCAAGGGTCTTACCATCGTGCTCAAGGGGACTTACCATCATGCTCAAGGGTCGTAGCGTCATGCTCGAGTCGTATCGTCGTGCTCAAGGGTCGTACTGTCGTGCTTAAGGGTCGTACCGTCGTGCTCAAGGGTCGTAGCGTCATGCTCGAGTCGTACCGTCGTGCTCAAGGGTCGTAGCGTCATGCTCGAGTCGAACCGTCGTGCTCAAGGGTCGTACAGTCGTGCTCAAGGGTCGTACAGTCGTGCTCAAGGGTCGTACCGTCGTACTCAAAGGTCGTACCTCCATGCTCAAGAGTCGTACCGCCATGCCCTTTATTTGTATGGTGTTTTCCCTATCGTTCCGCTACATGTATTAGCTGGGGCAGCAGTGTGTGTGTGTGTGTATGTGTGTGTGTGTGTGTGTGTGTGTGTGTGTGTGTGGCTGGGTGAGTGTTGCAAGCAGACCAGGACGGAACAACCCGTCTACACCCGTGAGCAACTCCCTACAAACACTCCACCCACGAATGTGTCCCGCATACCCCGGGGAAACGTGGCTGTGATGTGGAACCATCATTAGGTCTTGGCATAATAAAAAATAGACATATGACGGTCATGTTCTTCTCAATCAGGGCCAAATTTCCATCACAAACTGTGCCTCGTTGGTCCAGTAGCGTCCGTCGAACACAACCCAGATCATGGATCCATGACTCAAACATAGTCCAAGTGTAATCTCTTTGTGCTATCTAGGAGCAACCCTAATCATCCACCGCAGTAAATAATGATGAGGAATCTCCGAGCAAATCTGACACCCACTTTCTGAACTCCTCACAGCTGTACCGCATTGCTGGCCATCTGGACCAACCGATGCCAAAGAACTGCTCCCATGATCCTCGCCTTAGGAGCTGCGGCTCGAACGACACCCTGGAACTCACCTCGTGATTACCGAGAGGTCTCCTCCAGCGATATCCCCTCGTCACAGACCATCAGGTCTACTCTGTCTTTCTCATGTTCTCCCCAGCACCCTGACCGACAAGAGACGCTGGACACTCTCCTTTCAAAGGCCCTCGACAACCGGAGGATATCGTACCGTCGTCTGACGTCCAACTTTATACCACCACAATATTCTCCGGCCAGACTCCACCTGACGAGGGGAAACACTCAGGGATGACTGGCCTCTAAATCGGCGGCAGACACGACCCATGGCTCTGGTGACCCCGTCAGGCCGTGGCACGAGATACCCTCACACATACTCCAAGATCCACACTAACTGTGAGGATAATCTGCCTTTTTATAAGTACACGTCCCTCACCATTCACCTTGAGTAAATCCCTCTCACCCTCGCGTGCATTAGGTGAAAATTCCACACTCGAAAATCGCGGGACATGTTTCTTACATGAGGTAACAGCGGCTGCCACGGAGACTTAACTTGTGCTCACACGACCTGTGCCATACTAATGGGACACAAGAGCTAGAGAATAATATCCACACACACACACACACACACACACACACACACACACACACACGGACCGTAACATCAACACGGGAGCGACGCTGGTGAGCTGGATGGATCAGCAGGCACGGCCGCGGGAGGAGGATAGCTCCTGTGTGCAAGGCAGAAGAGTTCGACTTTAAGGAAGTAGCGAGAGGGTACGTGTTGAGGCGGGTGGTGTGGGTGTGTGTTGGGGATGAGGACGGTTGGGGGGATATCAGAGTGCGTGGGTGGGGGAGGGTTGGGTTGGTGGGGATGATAACATGGGGTGTGCGTGATGGGGTGATCATCAAGACCTGGGAGTAGGCGTCGCTGGACAAGTGAGCCAGCAAGAACGTGACGCTCACGAAGGTCGCTCACAATCGTGGAAATTCATGAGGCTCTCTGGAGCAGAAGGCGTGGTGGGGGCGGGAACCATGGCCTGCCGGGCCTCACCCCAGGCGGGGAGGAGAACTGTATACAGGAACGCACCATGGTCAGGCCTCACCCCAGGTGGGGAGGTCAGCTGTACAAGGCTAGGCCTCACCCCAGGCGGGGAGGTCTGCTCTACACAGGAAAGAGCCCCGGACGGTATACAAGAGAGGGAAGGACTTTACAGTACACACGAGGACGTGATCAACATAAGCCAGGACCATCTTGTGCAAGCTAGGCAGCAGGAGTTACGGACCCGGACCATGACTTCCGGATAACCTAGATAGCTCCTGGAGTCTCTTATGTTGAGCCATAGCCAACAGGAGACGTTGCTGCTAGAGGATACTGCATGGGAAGGACAGAGATAGCAGAACCCTGTGATCCACACTGAGGTGGTCTGACACGGCATAGAACCTGGGAAAGATATATCACAGAAGAACAAAAAACAACAGAGGACATGTTGGTCCAATAAAGAAGGTTGTGTGTCGAAAGACAGTGCATGGGAGGGGCAGATAACAAAAGACCTAATGGGGGCCATAACGAAGGAATCTGTTGGAGCACAGTAATAGGATTTCAAGTATCCGGTCCACACAGATAAAGACAGGATAGCTTAGTAGAGAGGCACACCTGTGTGTGTGTGTGTGTGTGTGTGTGTGTGTGTACGTAACAAGAGGACGGACCACATCCACTGGTGTATGTAAGACGTGACCAGGGGAAACCTGGGGAAGTTTTAATTACGAGCGAAGACACGGAGGCAACGGCGGGAGACTATTCATCACCAGAGGCCCCCAAGACGAGAGGCCGAAGTTAAGACATTGTTGGCCGGGGGAAGTGAGCAGCTGGGTGGGTGGAGAGGGAGTGGGGAGTATGGCGGGGACCTCAGCGCACACCTGACACCTGACACACATGCTGACGCCATCATGTTCTCCCTTGTCGTCCTCCTTCCTGACGACCACACTCACCTGGCTCAGGTGGAGCCTCACAACGACACACCAACGTGACTGGCCTCATAAAGTGGGGTACATCAACGTGATTGACTTCATAATATGGGGAACATCAACGTGTCTGGCCTCATAACATGGGATACATCAACGTGTCTGGCCTCATAATACGGGGATACATCAACGTGTCTGGCCTCATAACATGGGATACATCAACGTGTCTGGCCTCATAACATGGGATACATCAACGTGTCTGGCCTCATAACATGGGATACATCAACGTGTCTGGCCTCATAATATGGGGAACATCAACGTGTCTGGCCTCATAATACGGGGAACATCAACGTCTCTGGCCTCATAACATGGGATACATCAACGTGTCTGGCCTCATAACATGGGATACATCAACGTGTCTGGCCTCATAATATGGGATACATCAACGTGTCTGGCCTCATAACATGGGATACATCAACGTGTCTGGCCTCATAACATGGGATACATCAACGTGTCTGGCCTCATAACATGGGGTACACCAACGTGTCTGGCTTCAGAACATGGGATACATCAACGTGTCTGGCCTCATAATATGGGATACATCAACGTGTCTGGCCTCATAATATGGGGAACATCAACGTGTCTGGCCTCATAACATGGGATACACCAACGTGTCTGGCCTCATAACATGGGGTACACCAACGTGTCTGGCTTCAGAACATGGGATACATCAACGTGTCTGGCCTCATAATATGGGGAACATCAACGTGTCTGGCCTCATAACATGGGATACACCAACGTGTATGGCCTCATAACATGGGGTACACCAATGTGTCTGGTCTCATAACATGGGGTACACCAACGTGTCTGGCCTCATAACATGGGATACACCAACGTTCACACAGCAAGCACATAGACAGCTCTCCCTGACCTGTGAGGTCATGTATGGCCAGGTGAATCCTCGTGTGATGAAGAGAGACACACGTTAACGCAAGGTTCAGATACGGTCACCAATACATCCAACGCTCAAACATCGCCATGAACTTCACGAAGCCATGAAACGTCCACACCGTCGAGGAGAAACATATCCCAATCCACACGTGCGCTATCAAACATGCACGTTATCAATCGCCATACACCAGCAGACGGGTATCATGTGTGTTGCTATATATAAATCATGCAGTGTATGTACCCGCATCACTCACCATGAATCACACGGACAGATATGCCGGCACATAGCCAACATATACCCTCTGATGATGGGCGACTATATATATATATATATATATATATATATATATATATATATATATATATATATTCTTTTTTCTTCTTTCATACTGTTCGCCATTTCCCGCGTTAACGAGGTAGTGTTAAGAACAGAGGACTGGGCCTTTGAGGGAATATCCTCACCTGGCCCCCTTCTCTGTTCCTTCTTTGGGAAAAAAAAAACAAAGAGGGGAGGATTTCCAGCCCCCCCCGCTCCCTTCCCTTTTAGTCGCCTTCTACGACACGCAGGGAATACGTGGGAAGTATTCTTTCTCCCCTATCCCCAGGGATATATATATATATATATATATATATATATATATATATATATATATATATATATATATATATATATATATATGCACCAAGTAACGTCTCAGAAACACGGTCATTCAAGACACACGCCAGGACAGAATGACTCGGGCATGAGCCGTCACAAAAACTGAACACACTGGAACGAACCGCGTGCAGAACGGGGGTCCGGGGAACGCATCGGGACCTGGCAACATTACTATTTTCACATACAGGGTGTGTGTGTGTGTGTGTGTGTGGCGACCTGGGCTGACTGTCATCCAGGTCTCTGCGACATCTCGGGAGGTTTACTGCGGTGGAAGATGTGACAACACTGTATAATATGGCTGGTCGTTCACTTCAGTCTGAATGGGACCACGTCAACACCATTATTCAAACCTGCACGAACATAATGAACCATCACAATCACCGAGGAAGGAAAAATGCAACTCGAATGTCAACGCATCACTGGGAAAGCAACGGCTGGCGTCTGGTGACCAGGTAGTGACTGAGCGAGTGTGAGTCAGGCATTCCCGAGTGCATCAGCTGACACGGTGACCTCCTGTTGCCACATACCTGGCTCCACACACTCTCCCCACGTCCTCTACACCACCACCTTCCTCCCTCAACTCCCGCACCACGACGGTGCTAGCCTCAATCACGACGGTACAACGTCTAATCGCGACGGTACTGTCTTTAAACACGACAGTACAACGTCTAATCACAACAACGGTACTGTCTTTAAACACGACAGTACAACGTCTAATCACAACAACGGTACTGTCTTTAAACACGACAGTACAACGTCTAATCACAACAACGGTACTGTCTTTAAACACGACAGTACAACGTCTAATCACAACAACGGTACTGTCTTTAAACACGACAGTACAATGTCTAATCACGACGGTACAACGTCTAATCACGAGGGTACGATTCTGCGCACAACAGTTGAGCTTCTGAGCCCGACGGTACTATCCTTCAGTCTGAAGATACCCTCCTTGACGCACGACGACGTAACAACACTTGACCATAACGGTGGTACTATGTCCCTCAGCAGGACGTTCCCTCCTTTGGCCATAAGGGCCCAGCCTTGGGAGTTCAAAGGCTCGACCATCACACCCCCAGACTGTCGTGTTCAGAGGATTAACTTTCCATTATCTCCTTCCTTTGCCAGCGGCTGTTTTCCCCCTCCTCCTGTACCTGTTTTTTTTTTTTTTTCCTTACCTTCCCCATATGCAACGCCGTCTGGCCGCGTCCCCTCCACATCCCTTCAGCCTTCGTCCGTCCAGAGAGGCCTCCAGCCCAGCCCTCCCCCACCACTACCGCCCCAGGAGGCAGACCACAACGCCAGAAACACACACCACACTCCACCACGTCGCGTTGCAGACCACAAGAAGAAGAAGACAACGAGCCACTTCCACCCAGCGTGTAACACGCACCCAACGAGACGTAACGAGTCCTAACCATGAGGTGGTTCAACGATGATTGCAGGTTACAGCACTCCTATCTGGGTAATGGTAAGAGAGGCCCGTACAACGAAGAGTGGCGGCAGCAGCCCCCTCCAGATGATATACAACTTTGTATTGTCTGCCATGTACTCGCCTCCTGCAGAATGTGAAGTTCCAGGTCACTGGGACGTAGCACCCAACCAACCTGGAGCCTGTGTGTGTGTGTGTGTGTGTGTGTGTGTGTGTGTGTGTCGGTCTTGACTTCCAATAGCGGCCAAGTATGCATCACACGCTGTATGCCTCGCAAGACCCTAACCGAGAATGGGTCATGAAACCACAGCCGCTGCCAATGACGTACACGTCTTTAGAGTACCTGCGTCATGACGCCAGCTTCACCGGGTTGACGGCAGCGCGTGACAGTCGTGTAATGCTACAAGGCCCATCAATAGTTCTGGCCTGGCGGTGTGAACGCCCGCAATATTACACTGTCGCCCATTACGAATACCACATCTATCACAGCTCCACGTTCACGGTGCAAATTATGTGCATACTTTGGGCTATGCAAGGTTTCCACAGCAGTCATGTGTGCACGCTGAGGTGAGGTAAGGTGTCCAACTCTACAACACCCCCACCCCCAACCTTCCCCCCAATATCACACTGATCTCTAGTCCTATACATAGCGTCAAAGCAGTACTTTCCTAGAGCATGCACACCCACTCACTGCCTCAAGTGCTGATATATGATGCCAGTTTTCCTACATGGTGAGATATGGTGATGCTTGTATCACTCATGGGGGTGAGGTTGAGGTGTGTTGCATCGCGTGGTTTTGGCGGCATCAGATACGACTTGGGGAAGCACTAGCTACCACAGCTGCTGCTGCTGCCCTCTTTAGCTCTCTGGTTATGATGCAGCGCACCCGCGCCCATGTCCTACGGGTCATGGTCGCATTTGTCAAAGGCTTTCCCCGAGTCATGTACAAGTTACTAATTCACTCCGCCTCTCTGCTATAGCGTCTTGGAACCTTCCAGTGATCAAGCAGTCATGGACGGTGTGATCGTCCTGATCTTATTGCCTACTGCCTTGAATCACACAAATATCTCTATTGTAGGGACGCAAATACTCTATTTCTGAACTCTCCTTCAAATGTCTGTGCTGACGGCACATAGTTTCTTTCCCTCCCTCCCTCCCTTTATGGAGACAGAAAACGTTGGCATTGGCGGCTCAAACTTCCCGCGAGACACACATGACTCAACCTTAACAAAGTGGCTTTGTGCTTCTCTGTTTACGTGACCAGCGTTCCAGTAGTCTTGTCCCAGCGAAAGGATGTACCGCAGTGGCAACTTTAAGATGTCTCCATGTAGTAATAACTTTACCTTTATACATTGGTAACTTTAAAGCGCCTTTTTGTAGTAGTAACTTTACCTTCCCCTAGTGGTAAATTTGAAATCGTGCCGTGCGCGATTCCATAACGTCCGGCAGCTTAGGCGATCACTATGGAACCGGACCCGATCTTACAGAAATATTTCCAATTTATATATCGCTTCTACCCACTTTTTTTTTCCCCCTATCCTCGAGGAGTGTTACGAGTCTCTCGGTCACTCACGACATGACACCCTCATATCTGTTCCCCTACGACTGAGTCTGACTTGACCTTCAGGGGTCTGTTTCCGTCCGATGCCCGAGCGTAGCCTAGCACTGTGCCGACCATCTCCTTCCTCACTTCGTCCACGTGTAATCTCAATTCGAATCGTCTTCCTTCGTCTATCTAAGTACTCTCGTCATCATCATCTTCTTCCTCCTTTTCTTCCCTTCCCATGAGGCAAGGACGTGTGGCACCTACAGTCGAAGACCCCGAGTCGTTACGTCACAGAACTCCAGACGTGTGTCTCACGCTCTTACCGACCATGTTTCCAGCCCTCTGCGCCCAGCCTGCCCCACTAACACCTTCGTCTCTAACCATGAACTTAATCCTCATTTCTTCGTATGGACTCGATTCACTACCAGCCTATCTGTTGCCTTACGAACTAAGCACAACTTCTCTGGAACCAAGACGCTAAAATGTTTAACTTTTTCACCGTTCGCGAAGATGAGTCAAAGACACTTCTCTCTCTCTCTCTCTCTCTCTCTCTCTCTCTCTCTCTCTCTCTCTCTCTCTCTCTCCGTGAGATGAGATGAGAGATTTTACCGGTATGAAGGCCTGACCTGACCCGGCCTATACTCGAGGACGCACAGCTGTGCCATACACGAGGGGCGTCATCAACACTGTACTCTTTGGTGACGGAGGGGCGACGACATCCCCCTCAAGGCCACCTGTACCGAACCCAATGCCAACATTTGGGGCACCCGAACTTGTGACATAACTCCTCTCTCTCTCTCTCTCTCTCTCTCTCTCTCTCTCTCTCTCTCTCTCTCTCGACCTGCGTTTTAGCAAAATCACGTCGCACGTACTCACTCCGAGGGTGAGTGGCGCCAGGTGTGGGAGAACCAAGTATAAGGAAGGCATGTGTGGGGAGTGACGTGTGTGGGAAGAACCAGGTGTAAGGGGCCAAAGGTGTAGGGGGAGGTAGACGTGGTTTGGTGTGGGGAGCCTGGTGTGGGGGGAGAGCCAGGCTACTGTACTGGCTATGGTAATGAGCAGCAGCAGCAGCAGCAGC
Organism: Panulirus ornatus; assembly: GCF_036320965.1. Taxonomy (NCBI): domain Eukaryota; kingdom Metazoa; phylum Arthropoda; class Malacostraca; order Decapoda; family Palinuridae; genus Panulirus; species Panulirus ornatus. The sequence goes on from NC_092237.1 coordinate 47,082,330, forward strand.
TGGCAACCTCATCAACATAATGGCCGCCACAACAGCTGGAGGGACGGGCTTCCTGCTCAGGGCCAAGCCCTCACCTCCTTCCTTCCCCTCCATCTATTAGGGTCTCCCTACAAGGGCCACTTCAGTAAAGCCACCCCTGCAATGCCAATCAGTAAAGCCACTCGAGCAATGAAAGCCACCTCAGTAAAGCCACCTCAGTACAGAGCTACCTCAGTACAGCCACCGTAGCATAGCCACCTCAGTACAGCCATCCTGGTAGGGCCACGCTCCACGGCCAGCCTACCAGTACAGCCAGGCCAGTACAACCACCCCAGAACCACACCCATTAAGGTCACCCCTGTACCGCTACTGCTGGCTGCAGAGGAGGAGGAGGAGGAGTAGTCCACTATACTCCAGGTTACCCACCCTCAACCCTGCCTCAAGACATACACCCAACCCTACCTCTGTACACGTACGTACCAACCCTGCCTCAAGACATACACCCAACCCTACCTCTGTACACGTACGTATCAACCCTGCTCATGACGTACACCTAACCCTGCCTCTGAACACGTACGTATCAACCCTGCCTCATGACGTACACCTAACCCTACCTCATTACGTACAACCAACCCTGCCTCAAGACGTACGTATCAACTCTGCCTCATTATGAACTCCTAATCCTGCCTCATTTCGTAACCCTAATTCTATCTCATTAGGTAGTCCCATCCCTGCCTCATGACGAGCTCCCATCCCTGTCTCTTGACGTACACTCAACTCTGCGTCACATCAGTGACAAACAATGTGACCGTCTTTTTAAACGTCACTCATAAACATTTACAGTTAAATGTCCACTTGCTTTATAAAGAACAACAAAAAGTAATACAAAAAATACAAAAAAATCTTATTTACTCATTTCTACTCACCTCATCACCACTTTCCAACAGGAGGGAGGTGAATGAACAGAAGAAACCACGAACGGAACACTTCGAAGGTGGTGGAGTTAAGGTGATGGTGGACTGGTTGGGGAGGTTCCTCCTCTTCCTTCCTCCTGCCATACACCACCACGCAACAGCCACCAGTCACTGACAAGGCTACCACTGCCAAGCTGCCATACAACATCAAACACTTCGTAAATTACAGCCGCTTCGAAAAGGAGTTCTCGATCAGCCTCCTAGGCTGCTGAGGATACGCGGATTGCGGCTTAAAACAGCCAGATGGATCAGAGGGACGAGATTGTAGCTTGGTCCCACAACAAGATACCGAATGTCGAGACTCAAAAGATGTCATCTTCACCACGATCTTACGACTAAAAAAAAAAAAGGCCAAAATATTCCCTATCCATTGTATTTTTCTGCTCGGCGTCTTAGCACAAATGAACATACTTTCTAACCCTTATTTCGGACACACAGACAACACACGCACCAGTGCGGCCCACGTCTCCTCCAGCCACAAGGGAGTTACACCAGGGGCTCAGCACCACAGGCCATATTCTGACCAGCATATCATGGGAAATTATGAAATCCAAGGAAACCATCTTTTATAATTTCACTCAGGGGTGGATGAGAAAAAGTCCGCCACAGTAAAATCGCTACTTCTGTTACTACTACATGGCTGTGTGGGTGCTGTTGCTGCTGCCTTACCTACAGGGAAGGAGACTACACCATCCCAGTACTCACAATAGACCAATGGGCCCCACACACCAGACCTTAGGGATCTCGGAAGAGACCATAGGGCCCTGATGACTACAGGGGCCTAGACAACAAAGCACAGGACCCACAGAAGACCACAGGACTCATGGACCCATCATAAGACGAACGTAAACAGACCAAAGGGGCGCAGACGACCGACCACGGGGTCGACACACCGGACCACGGAGCCTACAATAGACCACGGGGACCAAAACAGACCTCGTGCCAACTGCGGGGCGGGTGGACAACAAACACACTTCCCAAAGATATCGTGAGAAGCTCAAGAAAAACAGTGGCATTTCCTGTGTGACTCAGGCTACGTGTGCGTCAGGCGGCCGCAAATTAAGCGGAACTGCGAGGGGCAATGGGCCGGCCTGAGGGGGTGGGTGACGGAGGGAAGGGGTGAGTATCTCTTCCAACCCCGCCTTCACTCCCCTACCTGACATCTTCACAACCCTGACATCCACTGGCAACCTTCCGATGAAGCCTTGACGTCATCCCCACTGAGTATACAGAGTGTACCGAGCATAAATACACCCAAGGGGGTGGTATACTCTGGTTTACGGTGTACACCCAAGGGGGTGGTATACTCAGGTTTACGGTGAAGGTGAGAGTCGACTACAGCACTATCCTCACATGGCGACAGCATAAAAATCACATCCACTGTAAACCAGAGTTTGCTACACTCAACACACATTATGAAATTCTAGAAACTTAAAAAATATGATCAAACAAGAATAGAAATGACAAAATTCGGAAAAAATAGAGACAACAGAGGGATAAATGAGAGGTACAGAAGGATACATGAGAGATACAGAAGGATACATGAGAGATACAAAAGGATGAATGAGAGATACAGAAGGATACATGAGAGATACAAAAGGATAAATGAGAGACACAGACGGATACATGAGAGATACAAAAGGATAAATGAGAGACACAGAAGGATACATGAGAGATACAAAAGGATAAATGAGAGACAGAAGGATACATGAGAGATACAAAAGGATAAATGAGAGACACAGAAGGATACATGAGAGATACAAAAGGATAAATGAGAGATACAGAAGGATACATGAGAGATACAAAAGGATAAATGAGAGACACAGAAGGATACATGAGATACAAAAGGATAAATGAGAGATACAGAAGGATACATGAGATACAAAAGGATAAATGAGACACAGAAGGATACATGAAATACAAACGGATAAATGAGAGATACAGAAGGATACATGAGAGATACAAAAGGATAAATCAGAGACACAGAAGGATACATGAGAGACAGAGGGATACATGAGAGATACAGAAGGATACATGAGAGATACAAAAGGATGAATGAGAGATACTGAAGGATACATGAGATACAAAAAGGATGAATGAGAGATACAGAAGGATACATGAGAGATACAAAAGGATGAATGAGAGATACAGAAGGATACATGAGAGATACAAAAGGATAATGAGAGACACAGAAGGATACATGAGAGATAGAGGGATACATGAGAGATACAGAAGGATAAATGAGAGATACAAAAGGATGAATGAGAGATACAGAAGGATACATGAGAGATACAAAAGGATAAATGAGAGACACAGAAGGATACATGAGAGATAGAGGGATACATAAGAGATACAGAAGGATAAATGAGACACAGGAAGGATAATTGGCATAAACCACAATAAGAAGGAGATGAAAGAGAGGAGGGAAACTAGGAGTGACTAAATTTCGCCAAAGCAACATCTGTGATGGAGGAAGAAGCTTGGGTCTTAAGGGGGAAGGTGCCTCTGCCATGCCCCCAACACCTGCCCTACATACCGCTGTGCCATACAAACAATCCGCTCATCTGCTACACTATATACACTGGCTACGTCAGGGATACCAGTATTGTTGCACCGTATCAAGTCCAGCAAACTGCTACTCCATACATAAGCTATGTTAAGACTACCAGTACTGCTTTCCCATATATATAGTCATGTGCTACACAATGTACATCAGCTATGTTAAGGCTACCAGTACTAGTCTCCCATATATATAGTCATGTGCTACACAATATACACCAGCTATGTTAAGGCTACCAGTACTGCTCTCCCACATATATAGTCATGTGCTACACAATATACATCAGCTATGTTAAGGCTACCAGTACTGCTCTCCCACATATATAGTCATGTGCTACACAATATACATCAGCTATGTTAAGGCTACCAGTACTGCTCTCCCACATATATAGTCATGTGCTACACAATATACATCAGCTATGTTAAGGCTACCAGTACTGCTCTCCCACATATATAGTCATGTGCTACACAATATACATCAGCTATGTTAAGGCTACCAGTACTGTTGTCCATATAAAGCAAGTCATGTCATCGGCTACACTCTATACATGAGCCATGTTGGAGGACTGCCACAACCACCGCTGTAAAACACAAGAGGTCCACATCAGAATTCCACCTGGAGACCTAACAAGTGAGGCTATGGACAGTCTCGGCCACCTAGGTTTGGTGTAAATGACTCCTGAGCCGACCGTGATTACCTTACGTACACCATAAGGTGATCTTGAAGGTCTTCTACCCCAACAGCTGGGTCTGGCAACCTCACCTTACGTATTATACTGCGATGGTCTTAAAGGTCTTCCCACCCCTCCCTCACAGCTAGGTCAAGGACCTTCCCTCCCGTATATCTCGCGATGGTCTCGGAGGTCTTCTACACCCCCTCCCCACAGATGGGTCTGAGACCTTACCTTACCTTACCTTACGTACCTCTTACGATGGCCACGGAGGTCCGCTACCCTACAACTGGACCTCAGACCTTACCTTACCTGACGTGGACGAACTTGCCAGCGTTCATGAGCGTCAGCCAGGGCTACCAACCTCCCAAGGTCTCCATGAGTCACAGACAGTGCTACCAACCTCCAAAATCTAACGATACTCGGGAACAGTGGTCGGGAACAGTGTTACCAGTCTTCCGTAGCTAGTGACGTGCCTTACAACCAGCGTTACCAACCTGTAGAGGAAAAAAAGGCTCGTATCAGTAAAAAGATTCATTACAAGAGATAATTTCTTGCGTCAAATATGTTCATAATTTACATAATCTTCCACACACACACACACACACACACACAACGTTGTCTTTAAATACCTTTAAAAAAACTTTCCCATGCTCTGTGTCTCGTTTCAACTTTAAATATCTTTACAAAACTTTCCCCATTTTCTGTCTCTCTTCAGTACCAGATATTCTTCGGCCACCAATCTCCGTTTCCAATGGAAGTTACCTTTTACTGGTTATCTATATACCCCAGAGTGTATGGAGGCGTAACATCAATTAGTACAATATGGGGAGGGAGTTTCAGCTACGTATGTTGGGCCTCATCTCTTGGAGTAAAATTTTTCATATGTTTTCTTCTTAGTGTCTTTGAAAAAAAAATCCATGAATACAGTCGCTCTTACACCATGTGTGTGTGTGTGTGTGTGTGTGTGTGGTGTGGTGTGGTGTGGTGTGGTGTGGTGTGGTGTGGTGTAGTGTGGTGTGGTGTGGTGTGTGTGTGTGTGTGTGGTGTGGTGTGGTGTGGTGAGGTGAGGTGAGGTGTGGTGTGGTGTGGTGTGGAGTGATGTGGTGTGTGTGTGTGGTGTGGTGTGGTGTGGTGAGGTGAGGTGAGGTGTGGTGTGATGTGGTGTGGTGTGATGTGGTGTGGTGTGGTGTGGTGTGTGTGTGTGTGTGTGTGTGCGGTGTGGTGTGGTGTAGTGTGTGTGTGTGTGTGTGTGTGTGTGTGTGTGTGTGTGTGTGTGTGTGTGTGTGTGTGTGTGTGTGGTGCGGTGTGTGTGTGGTGCGGTGTGTGTGTGTGTGTGTGTGTGGTGCGGTGTGTGTGTGTGTGTGTGTGTGTGTGTGTGTGTGTGTGTGTGGTGTGGTGTGGTGTGGTGTGGTGTGGTGTAGTGTAGTGTGGTGTGGTGTGGTGTGGTGCAGTGTAGTGTGTGTGTGTGTGTGTGTGTGTGTGTGTGTGTGTGTGTGTGTGTGTGTGTGTAGAGGAGTGTACTAGTATGTCACATGCGACAGCGTCTTGCAAAAGGACACTGTATCTCATAAGAGGCGAAATATATAGGGTAATAACACACTCAAAAATGATGATTTTTCCAACACGTTTCCATGACCTTGTGGCAACCTTGGAGATATACACATGCGCCTCTAGTGCAAATCTGTAAGACCATCTACGTCTTGTCTACATGGGCGTCCACCTGTAGATCTCAGTCTGTCCAGCTTGTGCAACGACCACTGCTCATTGTCTAAGCTTAAAACGCGAAGGAAATAAAGCTGACAACAGTGTGAGAACCCAAGCTTCAAGCTTGTTGACTGTGTCGGTGGCCGGCCATGGGATTTGCCTGGTTAATGTTAGATCTCGGAAGGACGAAAGTACGACCCTTGACCACAACGGTACGACCCTTGGGTTTAAAAATGGCGTTGACCTCTGACGTGACCTTCAAGAAGTCAGGTTCCAAACCGGGCCATCATAACCCTAAGGGTCATTCCGCCGTGTTCAAGCTCTGTCGTAAGAAGCCTTGACTGTCCTACTGACACAGGTGTTTCGTACCCAACATCTTGCGTCCCGGTGCGAAATAGGAAAATCCTACAGTAAACGATATAGGTGTGGGATCCTTTCCCGCCTTCCCCGGTCTCCCTGCAATTGTTTCCGGCTGAAAGTGTCGGGTAGACAGACACACCTAAGGGGCTCACATGCAGTCCTTCTTGCATTCTTTTTCTTTCTTATGTGCCTTTCGTCCATGCCACGTCGGCCGGTGTAAAAAGAAGAAATGCTAAGAGGCGGGAAACTGTGATTTCTGCTTCTTTACCTCCACCGCTAAACTCAACACGTTTTGCCTTTTCTTGTTATTTCAAGCAGCTCCGCCATGTTATACCTTTATACACGACTGGTCTTCCATTCGTCCAAAAGCTTTTAGACCATCTCTTCTCCTTCACTTATTCCTCTGTGATTTCATCTATCTTCCATATTCTTCGTAAGTCACACAATCGTGCTACATATACAGCCCATTACATTTCCCGAAGGACTGGTCGGAGTCCTCATGTAGACCATATTGCTAATAGTGTTCATGACGTCATCAGTATGACCTCACATAACCCTGTGCGGTTATTCTCAGTCGTCAGGGGGTCATCACTGCTGCCCATAGGATTATCGATGGTAATGTCCAGTACACGACTATCAAGTCTGGGTACTTCCTAACCCACTCGTCATGTCATCATGTAGGGAGATGGGACCACATGGGAGTGCAGCAGGTGTTGGGGGGATCACCACGAAGTACATACAAATGGCAGCAGCACCAGCACCTCCTCCTGCTGGTGACCACCTGCCCGCCCTGCGCTGGCTCACAAGGCTGGTGCCAGCCCCACACACCCGCTCTGACTAAGCTGCCATCATCCCTTTCACAGACGAATCTAGGAAACCATAAGTCTGTAGAACAATCATTTGATTTTTTTTGTTTTCGTAATTCATCGTAGGCAAGGATAACCTTTGAGGTTTATCACTATCAGCACCCCCGACCAACAGCTATATCCAGTTATTAAAACGTGTTATGGAAAAAAATCTAAATTACTATTATTCCTGAGCCCAAAGTGCAAGTTTAACTGGGTGTCCCAGGATATTGTTTCCATCGTACAACGTCCACGACGTGTCAAAAGTGGCCATTCGCAACACCACACGCTAACCCAAAGACTCCATTCGCTTCTGCCTCTCTGGACACCTAGCAGATACGCGAGCCGATATCTCGTGGTGGCCGGCCAGTGTCGTCTGGCTGGTGTCCCTCTCTCAGGATGTAACCTTACCACGAGCAGTGGTGTTGGTAGACAGGGTGTGAGCTACTACTGCTGCCTCACGTATCCCGTTTGTACGGCTGGGTTGGCGGGCGTCGAAGGTTGAGGACCCGCCCAAGGCTGTGTGTGTCAGTACTGTGTGTGGTGTACCGTAGCGGGCAGTCCACTCCTATACCGCTCATGTGAGATCCTCCACTGGCAAGCCCTTCCAATACAGCGTCAAGCTGGCTGCTACTCCAAGCTCTTACAGGAGTTACGCGGCCCTTGGCTGCTCCCTCGACGGCGCATCTCTTCCTGTCTGCAAGTCATGTTTTCTAGCGTCCCATAAAAGCACCAAAGAGGTAAACTCACAAATACTTAACCCCATTTCTGACGTCACAGCTCACACCCGCGGCGCAGGGTGCTGGTGACAATGTAAACAATGGAGAAACACTTCATTATTCGGAATTCTTTCCAGCAAAACATTCTGGAATGTATTGTCTCATGAACATACCGAGTGGAAAATGTTGCAGGGTGTTTGTTTTTCCTTGTATCTACTTTGGCAAAAGTCAGGCAACACGGAACTATCAAAGCCGAGGGAGGCAACAGCTGCACTTGTTTGTTTGGATGGTAAAGATTGTCGTAGCGTAGCGCCACACGGGCAGGCCCTCGCCTGCTAGCGGCCCGCTCTATGGTTAAGAGCGGCAGAGCAAGGAACATGAAATCCTCACGCTCCACATCTGCTCAACGTATCATTCCAGTTATTGATGTATACACAACAAACACATAACTCAAGCCTGCCATGATCTTATTTGTGTACTTTTCTTATCTTACTGGTGCTCATATCCGGCTCCTCTTTACATATGTTACGGTTACTTCATTCCTTTATTATGTTTTAGCGCAGAAGGTCGTTGACCAGAGCCAGCGCACGTACGGTCCCAGCTGCCAACTGTGTCAGGTTCTCAGTATCTAACGCAACCTGCTCAGCGGATGTGGTGATACTCTTTTTCTCGCTGTACAGCGGTGGATAAAAAGTCCCGAGACAGCCACGATCGAAACTGTGTCGGAGCCTCTGTTTCGGTAGGAAGTGACAAGGGCTCTGTCCGTCTTGCGTCTGGCGCGTTCTTCCACAAGACGCTCACTGGGGCTTCCAAACCTCCAGTGTGTTTCACGACTTTTGTCTCTGACTGCACGTATGACAATACTAGTCTACACCTGAGATGTTTAAGGAGGGTTGTGTGTAAGGTTTGGGCGGGTATCTCGGGATTGGCACTTACCCCAAGAGTAAGTTGTCCTGTACCTGGCACTTCCCACCGTCAGCACACTGGAGGCTGGTCTCCGCCTCCACAGATCTGTATTGTAACACTAAACCTCCCTGTTACTTCAACAATCATTCCGGATATTCACGGTCGCGGCTCGAGGCCTACGTAACCTCCATAACTTGGCAGATGAGATTCACTTGGTATACGTACGTTCAATGGGTTTGAAGTTCATTCATCTGGCCGTTCATATCGCTTACACCATTTGCGGGGTGAGGTGAAGAGGTCAGGGGGGCTTACAAGGGCCAGGGCAGAGGGACACTACGTCTTCAGGTACGCCAGAGTCGAGAAAGAGAGGAGACGATACAGGCCTGAGGTCTGGAAAGTGTTAGTAGGCGGGACAGATATCTACGCCCCTTACATTAACTGTCAGGGTACGGCATACATGACAGGCTGGATCAGTGGAGCAGAAGAGGAGAGGCGGTACAAGGCTGGGTGAACAGTTCCCATACACCCACCACCTCAACAACCATCCATCAGATCCGTTACTGCCTTATTATGCCAATGACACGAACACCCAAGTATGTCATCATCCACCGCTCCTGATTCCTCACTACCATCACATGACACTTAAGATGTCTGACACCTCTACCACTACAGTATCTCGCACCTGTGACACCAGCTGCTGTCTCTGTCCCTCCAGTGATGTGACGCCATCCAGTCCCTGCCGGTCATGCGAGACCAAAGGCTCCCAGCTAACTGGGTGACATCATCTGTCCTAAGCCTTGTCTAGCATGACATCATCCCTTCACCTCAAGACGCAGCGCGGCTCCTGACGTCACATCAACTCCTCCTCCTCCCGGCGCATACATGACATCCCCCATGTCACGACCCTGTCCTCTCCCCTGCACAACGACCCCTCTGTAAACACTGATCTCACCCGTCGCAGGCCAAACCACGATCCAGGTCGGGCCACGCCCCCAGGTCAGAGCTACCGGCCACCACCTCCAGACATTCCAGTAAGCCCTGTTGACCAGCCAGCCCAGCGGTAGGTCCAACAGTCACACTGGCCTTGGTAACATTCGCTGATGACGAGACCTGATACAACCGTTTCCTCCACTCCACCACTGCTGATGCCTCGCTGATAACAGGGGACACCCGTACACTGCAAGTAACTGGGGCAAGAAATTCCATCGGGACGAAAAAGAAACGAATCCGAACACTTAAAAGAAAACGGAGGACAAGAAAAAACGTAGACCTGAATCAAACGAAGGATTACCTAACACCCAGACCTGGGTGGGACGGCTGACACACCTTCTGTACCTGATGCTGCTGCAGCCTCCACCACCACCACATACCTGTTCTCCTCTCCACCAACTTCCTCCACCATGGCCCATCCCCGTCCTCAATCTGCGGTCTCCTTATCTCTCTATATATGTTTTCCCTCCTTAACTTCATTTTTTTTTTTTTTTTGCCTATGCCTATTTTCGTGTGGGCCTGGCGGCCCTGCTGGAGGTGTGGCGGGTTGTGGAACAGGCTCCACCGCCCCGTCCCGCCCCATACCATCCCTGGCCGCCCCACCACCTGCCACACAACAACTGCTGCCTCTCGCTGTGCCTAGCTCGCTTACCGCTCCCACCCCGCTCCCCCAGCCACACACACACACACACACACATGTATATATATATATATATATATATATATATATATATATATATATATATATATATATATATATATAGGGAAAGGTATAGTTCTGAAGTGGGAAAAGGAAGGAAATTAGCCAAGCTGAGAAATATCTCTTACATCGATGAGTGGCTGGGGCTTCCCTTTGACACACGAGACCCACCTGGGAACCGAGGGTGTTCCATGTTTGTCCTGCTGTCCAGGTGTCGGATACCAGACATGCTTTGTCATGGTTGTCTTCTACTTTCCGGCCGCCCCTTACCCCGTCATGACCGGGCCAAGCGTCATCCTCAACCCAGACGACTGCCACGTCTGAGGCCAACAGCAACACCAGGAGAGCTGAGCTGAGCTGTCACCAGGCAATCATGTTGGTGAGGCCGACCCGTCCGCTCCAGGGTGAGGTGCGACTGCTATACCACATCCAGCTTTCCTTGGAACTCCCATTCTTCTTTTGTCTTTCCCTTTTCCTATAACCTTTCCCCCTTTACCTTTCAGGTCTACAAGCACAAGAGCAGATTTTTTTTCCCCTCTCAAACTCGTTTTCTTTCCCTCTCATCCAAAGATGGCCATGACTGTGGCCCGCCTGCTTCTGCCAACGGTATGTCAACCGTAAGAAGAATATCATTGTGCCTCAGCCATACTCGAGGTGGGCTCTGGACTAGTGACTGCCTCCCTCCCCCTGTGTCAAAACCCACCTCAACTCACCCCTACGTTCAGAGCCAGACGTCCACCCCCCCATGAACCCATGCCGAGCGTCGTACCCCCTCGATACAGACGTCCCCTACAGCACCACAATGGGAAGCCCCGAGCAGCACAAAAATAACCCCCCTGCAGTATAAGGGTCAGCCCCACGTCTGGTGTTGGCACCTATGTACATAAACACACATGTGCCAACACGTGCTGGTGGTGGCAATGATGGCTGCCGTGCCGTTCTCAGGTGATGGAAGGAGTAATGCAGTAGTTATGGTAATGACAGAGAAGCGAGGGCATCTAGCCTTCCTGCGCCTTTCCCAAGCCTTCTATCGTCCCTCTATCTCTCCTAAATCCTACAGAACCACCACAAACACACACACACACGTCCACTCGTCACGTGCACACAACTTTGTCGTGATCAAGTTAACGTAATCCTGGGGGTAAAGAGGTACACAGCAACGCGATCTCCCGACACGTCTAGGGAAGGCGCTGTGTACATACAGATATACACAGAAGACTAGGGATGAAGGTAGGAGGTGGGGAGCCTTGTGGCTGAGGATGTAAACAACCACAAGGGAAAACTATAGTTCATATATATATGTACATACCGAACCTTGGATATGAGGACATAGCCTTTATAGTGGCCTCATGTCCTTAAGGGTCGGGTCAAAGGCCACGTTATCAAACCCAAGGGTCGTATCTGGGTGATGAAGAGTCGTCCATTCTGTCATAAAGGGTCGTACCAGTGTGATCAACAAGTTAACAATCACAGATCAGAAGTATACGAGATTCACGGGAGGCGTTTGTAGCCTATCAAGGAAACATTCACACATTTATCGTAAACATTCACACACCAGACATACCACAAAGGGTACACATCCAGATATGCATCGAAAATTCCACATGACGAACGAAACGTTACAATAAAATTCACCATGCATGGTGCGCGGTGAAGTGGAATGTAAAGATGTGTCATCAACTCCCGCCCGACGCTCGCTGCACAGGTCGATGCAGCCAGCCAGCCAGCAGGCAGTGGCCAAGCCCCTCTCTCGTCTCCAGCAGCAGTAGTAGGCCTATCCCACGTAATCAACCTTTTCACGACCAAACTCTATGATGGAAATCCTTGGCCTACATAATTTAAAATCACCAATTTTCATGTACACTACGTCTAGGGTTCAACATACACGAAAAAAATCTCAATGGAAAAAAACATCAAGGACACATACCAGTAGGGTTGTGATCCTCTAGGGAGGCAGAGCCGTGTTAAAAGTCATGGAATTTCGACCATCCCGCCGTAACAACCTTGACAGCTACTGGGATGTATAATAACCATCAAAAATAATAGTGCGTAGCCAGTACAAATGTTTTCAACTGTAAACATCCCATGAAAACTACATACACACACATGCGATGCGCTTTTGTTTTTTTCGGTAAAAGAAATCAAAATCTCTAAGTGTAGATATTTCTTCACTATAATCCTTTACAAATACTTCTCTTATGGATCAATACGATGTATTACCTTCGACACTATTGCAACAGACGTTACTATTAACTGAATCACAATAATACATCGAATATACATTACCTATAAACGTATTTCATAAGATATTTAAAACTGTCAAACGTCAGATGGAGACGCTATGTAGGAGACACGAGGGACCGACCCTTAGGGGCCATGGAAAGGACCCTAACTTTAGGGGCCATGATATGGGCGCAAACCTATTATGTGACATCGCTCTGGAACGCCCCTACCATCTGTGGCACAACCTTAGCTGCCACTATTATCCTGACACAACACAACCTTAGCTGCCACTATTATCCTGACACAACACAACCTTAGCTGCCACTATCATCCTGACACAACACAACCTTAGCTGCCACTATCATCCTGACACAACACAACCTTAGCTGCCACTATCATCCTGACACAACACAACCTTAGCTGCCACTATTATCCTGACACAACACAACCTTAGCTGCCACTATCATCCTGACACAACACAACCTTAGCTGCCACTATTATCCTGACACAACACAACCTTAGCTGCCACTATCATCCTGACACAACACAACCTTAGCTGCCACTATTATCCTGACACAACACAACCTTAGCTGCCACTATCATCCTGACACAACACAACCTTAGCTGCCACTATTATCCTGACACAACACAACCTTAGCTGCCACTATCATCCTGACACAACACAACCTTAGCTGCCACTATCATCCTGACAACACAACCTTAGCTGCCACTATTATCCTGACACAACACAACCTTAGCTGCCACTATCATCCTGACACAACACAACCTTAGCTGCCACTATCATCCTGACACAACACAACCTTAGCTGCCACTATCATCCTGACACAACACAACTTAGCTGCCACTATCATCCTGACACAACACAACCTTAGCTGCCACTATCATCCTGACAACACAACCTTAGCTGCCACTATCATCCTGACACAACACAACCTTAGCTGCCACTATCATCCTGACACAACACAACCTTAGCTGCTACTATCATCCTGACACAACACAACCTTAGCTGCCACTATCATCCTGACAACACAACCTTAGCTGCCACTATCATCCTGACACAACACAACCTTAGCTGCCACTATCATCCTGACACAACACAACCTTAGCTGCCACTATCATCCTGACACAACACAACCTTAGCTGCCACTATCATCCTGACACAACACAACTTAGCTGCCACTATCATCCTGACACAACACAACCTTAGCTGCCACTATCATCCTGACACAACACAACCTTAGCTGCCACTATCATCCTGACACAACACAACCTTAGCTGCCACTATCATCCTGACACAACACAACCTTAGCTGCCACTATCATCCTGACACAACACAACCTTAGCTGCCACTATCATCCTGACACAACACAACCTTAGCTGCCACTATCATCCTGACACAACACAACCTTAGCTGCCACTATCATCCTGACACAACACAACCTTAGCTACCACAATTATCCTGACACAACCTGGGCGGCCACTTACATTTATGACACAACCTAGAGCTGCCACTAATATCTGTGACAAGCTGGACTGCCAGTTTTATATATAACAACCTCAGTTGCTAATAGTACCTAAGACAAGATCTATATTGCTACTTTTATTCATGACACAACCTCAGTTGCCAATAATATCTGGCACAACCTATTATGCAAATTATATATATATATATATATATATATATATATATATATATATATATATATATATATATATATATATATATATACCACAACCAAAAATGCCAATATCTGACCCAACCTGGGCTGTAACTTATGTATGACAACCTAAGTTGTCATCACTATCTACAACAACCTAGGCTGCCTTTTTTTTTTTTTTTTATTTACGACACAATATCAGTTGCTAATAATAATATACATATGACATACCCTGGGCTGCTATCTATATTCATAGCCAATTCAATGTGACACAACCTGATTGCCACGAATATACGCTGACAACCTGACATGCCACTTGTGTGCACGACACTGCTTCAGCTGCCACTATTTATGACAAGCTGGGCTGCCACCGACATCAGTGACAGAACCTGAGAAGCGGACAGCCACGAAGACAAGTTCATCTCCCGCCTCGCCGGCAGGAGGCAGCCTCCCCTTGGGCCGGCTGCAGGTGGTGGTGGGAGCAGCCATCTTGAGGAAGTATTAAAGGCCGGCCCAGCACGCCAGGCATCAGCCCACACTCAGCGTATATTCGGCCCAGAGAGCAACATGCCACTGAAATCACCACGGACACAGATGAAGAAAATAAACAAGGACAACATCAGATTACAGCAAGAGCCAAGTCCCGGCCGTTTTTAGACCGGGCACGCACCGAAACCTTCCGGAAGCCCGCCCGGCCGCCCCGCCCCGCCCCGCCTCCCGCGCGAGAATAAACACAAAACAGAGGCCGGTGACCACCGCGCAATCCCTCGTCGAGCGGGAGCTAAAGATATTTAGAACTCGCGCGAATAACTCAGGACTGGATTCACAAGTACACATTCTCCTCAACCCCAAGGTACACTCACGGTCAAAAGTACGTCCCTACTAGGTTACGCATACTAGGCTACTACAGCGAGGTCTGGCGGCGAGGGTCCGAACCACGTCGAATACAGTCTGTATTCAAGCTATAAAACAAACAAAAAAAAAAAAAACCTACCTCTTTCTCTTTTACCTACACCTCTCTGATGCCATGAAGATCTTACATGTCTACACCTTCCTCCACCCTCTCTAATACAGTAATAATTCCATGAAGCTTTGGTCTTCCAGTATGACAACATTCCTGTACATGATCATCAGCCACAATTGTTTACCTTGTGGAAGACCTTTCTCCACATTATTCTGCTGGCTATAGATCTACCCTATACTTGGTTCATTCATAATATTATATATATATATATATATATATATATATATATATATATATATATATATATATATATATATATATAATGTGAGAAACTGCAGAAGCTGGTGACTGAGTTTGGTAAAGTGTGTGAAAGAAGAAAGTTAAGAGTAAATGTGAATAAGAGCAAGGTTAATTATTAGGCACAGTAGGGTTGAGGGTCAAGTCAATTGGAAGGTGAGTTTGAATGGAGAAAAACTGGAGGAAGTGAAGCGTTTTAGATATCTGGGAGTGGATCTGGCAGCGGATGGAACCATGGAAGCGGAAGTGGATCATAGGGTGGGGGAGGGGGCGAAAATTCTGGGAGCCTTGAAGAGTGTGTGGAAGTCGAGAACATTATCTCGGAAAGCAAAAATGGGTATGTTTGAAGGAATAGTGGTTCCAACAATGTTGTATGGTTGCGAGGCGTGGGCTATGGATAGAGTTGTGCGCAGGAGGATGGATGTGCTGGAAATGAGATGTTTGAGGACAATGTGTGGTGTGAGGTGGTTTGATCGAGTAAGTGACGTAAGGGTAAGAGAGATGTGTGGAAATAAAAAGAGCGTGGTTGAGAGAGCAGAAGAGGGTGTTTTGAAATGGTTTGGGCACATGGAGAGAATGAGTGAGGAAAGATTGACCAAGAGGATATATGTGTCGGAGGTGGAGGGAACGAGGAGAAGAGGGAGACCAAATTGGAGGTGGAAAGATGGAGTGAAAAAGATTTTGTGTGATCGGGGCCTGAACATGCAGGAGGGTGAAAGGAGAGCAAGGAACAGAGTGGATTGGAGCGATGTGGTATACCGGGGTTGACGTGCTGTCAGTGGATTGAATCAAGGCATGTGAAGCGTCTGGGGTAAACCATGGAAAGCTGTGTAGGTATGTATATTTGCGTGTGTGGACGTATGTATATACATGTGTATGGGGGTGAGTTGGGCCATTTCTTTCGTCTGTTTCCTTGCGCTACCTCGCAAACGCGGGAGACAGCGGAAAAAAAAGAAAAAAAAAAAAAAAAAAAAAAAATATATATATATATATATATATATATATATATATATATATATATATATATATATATATATTCTTTTCTTTCTTTCAAACTATTCGCCATTTCCCGCGTTAGCGAGGTAGCGTTAAGAACAGAGAACTGGGCCTTTGAGGGAATATCCTCACCTGGCCCCCTTCTCTGTTCCTTCTTTTGGAAAAATTAAAAAAAAAAAAATAATGAGAGGGGAGGATTTCCAGCCCCCCGCTCCCTCCCCTTTTAGTCGCCTTCTACGACACGCAGGGAATACGTGGGAAGTATTCTTTCTCCCCTATCCCCAGGGATAATATATATATATACTAACCTCCAACAGCCAGGTTCGAACCCGGGACTTGATTTCTCCTTCCCGACCCTTCCCCCACCATCTCGTTTGATGACGTATGCCTTGGTACAACCTTTTCCACTCACATATTACCTTCAAACACTCGATTTTTTTTTTCATATACATTTTGCACACCAAAGCAGTTTTCACGATCCACCCAGAGCCGTGTCATAATAGGGTGTCTGGACTGCACATAATACATCACCTCACTTCGGAAATGTCTAACCACTTGCACTGCTAACCACACTATCCTCGCCTTCAGTCCCGCTAGTGTTGATTCGGTACTCACTTCCACCTTAGTTTCCCGTCATCCTTCACAACTACCATCAATGCGGATACTGTTAACATCACACCCACAACATACATATGCTGATGTTACTCGTCCGAAGAGAGAGAGAGAGAGAGAGAGAGAGAGAGAGAGAGAGAGAGAGAGAGAGAGAGAGAGAGAGAGAGAGAGAGAGAGAGGAAGAAAATGAATGCTCACACAATAGTGGAAAATCTTTAGTAAATTCACTTTTTTATAATTACTGGCAACCGTCTGTTACAATGTTTATGATTTCGACCCCACTTATCTATGGGTGTGTCATATGCCTACTGCTAGATACTTGATGTAGACAATCAGAATTAGGGTCGTACTATGAGCACACCATGCATTTGTAGTTCATGTTATCGTTATAGGAGTCATACCGGACCCTTAGCTCTGTAGCCCTGTGATAGCATACCAGACGCTGTTCCATATCAATACAGGTTTTACTAGAATTTATGTGTTGCACAGAACTGTCAGCAAAGTAACAACACCAGTAATTGTAATGTCACTTGATTAAGCAATTATACTATCATACTTATAACTACAGTATATAATCATACTGATATTTATAGCCTAGAGGAAACCAGAGACACTCCAGGTGATGACTCTTTTATTAACGATACATGAAGCGGGTGTCCACGCTTCCCGGGACACCAGCATCAATCACACCGTCCCCTTGCCTGGCATTGATTCGACCAGGGTCATGCAGACTACTGGGCGCCGCCGGGTCCTCTCCCACACCTCCCGCGCTGTTTGTGGTTCTATTGCTTGTCCGTTACCACAATGCACCACCTTCTGTGCCCTGCACATAAACGCGTGAAGTTCTTTTGGTGGGTTTTAGATCACATCCTTATGTCAGCCAGTTCAGCGCCTCAGTATCTAGAACGTGGGCCCAAAACAAGTCCTTGACAACACTGGTGGCGTGAGTGAGACATCTGTCCTGAAGCAAAATGGCTGCATCAGGCGCAGGGATGGCCAGGGCACCTAGGCAATGAGGAGCAGCATTCCCTCCAACACTGCAACACACTCTACACTTGTTATGTGGCGGTCTACTTCTACCAGCTCCCCCTGGCCCGCGCGCCTACACCCACCCTCCCCATAACGCCGCACTGACTCTTCCAGCAACTGATCGTTATCGGTGTATATATTTATTCCTGGTACTGTCTGGCCTCCAGCGTTGTCTGGCTCCCTCTACTGACGAAAAGGTCTTTTCGTCTGTGAAAAACTTTTTTTTTCTCTCGCTAAAATCAAGGATAGCAGCACAACCACAACGCACATCCCCAAAGCCTTCCTTGTAGGCCTTCGTCAGCACGTCCTTCTTAGCGGGGCTAAAGCAGCGCACTTTTAATTTTCGTGTAGGTGGCGCCGTCGTGTCGTGCGAGGGTCGCAGGGGCAGGTGAAGAACGAGTCAGTTGAACCCATAGCGCGGTCCCTAGCGTGTCGTGCTACGTGGTCGGCCTCTCCTTGGTCTGCTGGCCACTGTTACCTCGTCTTGCCAACGGTCGTTCCATTTCTTTACAACTTTCCCAGTAAAGCCGAAGGTCCGACAGAATTCTACGATGTTCTGCCACACTTCCACATGCCGACCACCCTCCCTCGAGTGGCCATCACTTACGGTGCGTCGGCTTTAGATGTCGCCATTCCTGCATAAATCATGAATATATCGATCGCGACACGTATACTGGTATAGCACGTTAATAAAACTTAATAAATGTCACATACGATACTACATTAGCACAACGAATCCACTGCTGTTATATATTGTACGAGGAAGGCATTCAATCCTCACCGTTAACCATCGTGGATGTTAACTGTGGTCAGGGGGAGGTTAGAATGCAATGTGAGAGTCGTGAACCAGTATTATTAAAGATGGATACACCGAGTAGAACTTATGAAAAGACAGATTCTGCTGTATCAGAGGAGATGCCATACCGTGTAAACATGCCAAAGCCTCCTGACATTAGAGAGTTATAGGCAGGAGGGAATAATAAGACAGGTAGGTGGGAATAAGAAAAGTTCGTAACTGAAACAAAAGCTATATAAACTCAGGTTCAAAGCTTCGTTACTTGGAAGTGAACAGGCAACTACCTACGTAGGTCCGAGGCTCGCAGCCAGCCACCGCCATGTAACGTGCGAGTTGGGAGAAACTCTCAGACCTTGTGTGTATATAAAGATTTTACTTAGATGATCTACAGCATAACTTGAGTCAATTTCACTGCGGGTGAGGCTTCTGATACACTGGAGACAAAAATTGTAGGATCACGGAGGACGGCAGACAGGCGGGGCATGGCAACAACGGCCGGTCAGCAGAATGAGAAAAGAAAGCGGCGCTCACGGCCACGCGCAGTTGGTCATGATTACCAGACAGGCAGGCAGCTCTGGCGCACGAGGCTACGGCTACCACAGCAGCGTGGACCCTCGACGCGATGGACCTCAGCCTTGTGTTAGAAGGCCACGTCATTATCTCTAAGGGTCGTATCTTCGTATTCTAGGAATTAAGGTCCGAATTCACTCTACCTCCACAGACCATCCTCTCCTCATATGTAACTCACTGGTCAGGTTATGTCGCACCTGACGCACGCCCCTTCCCTGCACCCACAACATTCTCTGGAGTCGAGCATACGTGACGCCGTACCGTATGTGAGGCGTGTGTGACGGTCCTGAGCGTGACGCAGTACCGTGAGTGATGTGATACAATGTGACGTCATTCACTACATACACCACCCCAGTCTGCCGGAGGGATATGAACAAATGAACCAGAAAACACAAAAATACACATAACAGAGAACCCGCACCACACCATACACCCATATACTCTTAACTCCTCCTTCCCCCCTGTCCAACCCGATCCTCTCTGTATAAAAACGCTACCTTACACTACGTGGTACTACTGTTCGTGACACGGTAGTGTGTGTGGCGCACTACCAGTCATCACCATCAACGCTCACCAACACTGAACAGACCAAGTGGCCCATAACTCGACCTGCTACCGCCAACCCCACTATCCAAAGCCAACCCCACTCACGACCACTGCCTGGCCAGGTCAACCTCCTCATCCTACTGAGCAGCCCTCAAATCCTCTAAGTCTAGCTCGCGGACCTCAATACCCCTCACCCCAGCAGTCAGCCCTCAACATCCATCACCCAGCAGACGACCCTCAACACCTCTCATCCAAGCAGACGACCCTCAACACCCCCCTCACCCTAGCGGACGACCCTCAACACCCCTCACCCCAAGCCGAACAAAGCTCTGCCACAAGAGACGCGGGGAACTAATAATTCTAACCACAAAAGGAAGACTTGGATCAAAAGGTTCCTGATAACTTTTCTACCGAGGTTATGATCAGAACTCTATGAGGCCGCCATGTCTGACTTGTTGTTGACGTCCTTCGCCATCCATCCCCGGGTTATGATAACCACAAGTCTTGCTGATGCCCATACTCCTCCATTCCTGGGGTTATCATATGCACAACACTGGGTGCTGTCCATCCTCCGTTCCTGGGTTGTTATCATAACCATAACCACAATAACGGAAATGACCAATTCAATAGTTACAACAAAACCAGTATCATAGTCATTCCTCCCATTCTCAAATCTAATCACCTCCAACGAATTCAAAATTACTCAACTGCCAACAACCACCATTACCACCATCCGTGGTTCTTACATCACTGTAACCACCAATATCATCAAAGCCACAGCTACCACCATCACTAGCACAGCCTACCCCAGACCCCCACCACCAGCCAACCAGCGCGATCATCAGTGTGAACCTTGGCCAGCCTAGAGGCATCCAGGGTGAGACAAGCGACCAGGAGCCTTGTGGCGTCATAACCCAAGTGTCAAACTCGCTCACGTTCCTCAAGACTAGGAAGTCTGGTGTTGCGCTGCCAGACGTCATCAGATATGTCGTCTTGTAGACGCAATGCCCGCCACTTGATTGACATTTTTACTGTCGTCTTCCTGAGTGTGTTACGTTACCCCTTGTTTAAGAACATCAGTGCGAGAGCAGCAACCATACCCAACCTCTTATGAAGGATCACACACACACACACACACACACACACACACACACACACGCGCGCGCGCGCGCGAACCTATTCGCCGCTGGAGACAACCTTAATAACGTGAAAGAAAATGGTAATAAATAACCAATACAGAGAGTTGGGGCTTCTTATACATGGAGAAGGCAAACTTCCTGCTGAACACAGTTTACACTGCACCTAACTTGGCGCTGGCGTTCCCACGGGGCTAGGTGGCTGGCTACTGCCTCTCCTTGCCAAGACGCGACTCCTCCACCAAACATGCCAGCCTAGCCCTGAGCCGGTAAGGCCACCTTCTGGTCTTCATAAAAATTATACAGAGGACAACAAACAGCAACCTTCGCACGTCTATCACTGAGGCAGCGAGACAAACGACAGCGCTTCCGAACACGTTACTCACCAAGTGAGGCAGACATTGCTTACTCATGCTAATCTTCCACCCTCTCCGCCTCCCGGGAGGAGTGTGGCAGTGGTGGCTACTTTTACTCCATCCTCTCTCCACGACAACCAACGACTGGGGATGACACCAGCAACAATGGCCGTAAGGTTATCTTCAAAAGCTCTATTATATCATTGCTTACACCATTCCAGACGACCAGGTCGATCATGTTGTATTCACCAAGCCACACCGGAGACTTAACCGACCCCCTCCACCCTACTTCACCCAGTCAACCAGGGAGCACCGTCCCCCTCCCCCACCCTACCTCACCCAGGAACACCCCCAACAACCAGTGACTTCCACCATCACATCAGCCATATCAAACTCTTAACCAGAAAAAACACCTCCACCCACCCCCTCCCACCATTATGATATTCAATACAGTGAACATAAAAAAAAAACACACACAAACACAAGGACAGCAGATCCAATTTTAAACGTGACAAGACCAGAGACCCTGAAGCAACAAACATGAGCAAATACTGTACTTGCATCACCATCACTACACCCTTCCATTCAAGAGCCACACCAGCAGTGTACGTATCACACCTCCAGCACGTTGAACTGCCCAACAGACAACAGTATACACTGTGTGACTCCCGTACGAGACGATACCAGACACACAAAGGATCTGGACTATGTAATATTCTAAACACTAAACAACCATACGAGAATGGTTCAGCATGCCACTCACCACTCTCGCAAAGGACTCGGGAGACGACAGATATGCTGACCTGTCTTGAGTGAGGCGGAGGTAAGGATCATCAGTCCAGACGAAACGTGTGATCTGGTGATGGTCTGGCGTGACTAGTTCAGCTGTACCCTTCACACAGGACGTACTCCACGACGGTACGCTGAGTAATGACCTCAAGGCACACAGACTGGAGCAAATTTATATACGAGAGAGAACCGCCTTAACGTACAGGAGAGGAGGATTCTAAAACATTCTCCACCGCCGTCAAAACACGGACACTGTTCCGAGCTCCCGAGCGGCCACACACACACACACACACACACACCTCTATCAAAATCCAAACAGTGACTACCCCTCACCCCCTTCCAACCAATTATCTACACTATCAGTCCCTAAACGTAGGGATACATTACCCAACGCCCACATCATAACCTGGAGTCTGTCTCGGTAAGGTTATGCCTGGAAAACGTCTGGGATTAATTAACCAGAGGGTTGGTACCATGGGTTATCTGATTCATTAATCTGCCTTTACTTCGCCACTTAGTGTTGAGCTGCGGGGATCCTAATGGTACAACACAACGTTAACGAACCTGGAGCTACATACAGCTGACTGCACAAGGGAAGTCCACGACCAAAGTCTACTTTGTGACCGCGACAAATTTGTTAGGGGTGGAGAGATGCGTCCGACAACCCTCCAGCAAGCCTTCAATTACTACCCCACCCCCTTCCTTCCCCCACAGCCCGCAGCACCCCTGCCCATCACGTCACTGTACCAGCTACACCCAAGCCTCCTTACCTATCACGTCGACTCTCCACTGTCCCTCCGCTCCCTTACCATTCATGCCAACGCTACACCAACCACAACGTCCTCCCATGGTCACTGGTTGGAGTGCTTTTATCTCCTTCCTTGGGAATGAGAGCGAAATTTTGTTCGTCTCCAGCGAGACTACGAAACGCACCCATGTTTCACCTCTCAAAAAAAAAGTGGGAATTTTAAAATGAACTCAAAACCTACAATGTTTACTAACTTACTTATAAAAACACTTTAGAGAGAACGTGGTTACTTTTTATTTCAGATGGCATCGTAGAGGACAACTTCATATAGCCTACCTTTCCAAATGACTATGCACGTCCCCAGCATTACGTCCCATCATGTTCTAAGCAAGTCTCGGTTACATCCACGTTTATATCACCTCCACCAGGATGTTGCCAGCTACTGGAGTCCACGAACTCTTCCCTCACTGGGTAGAGTCGACGTGACAGCGTATACATATTCAACAACTCAAGTGACATGTGGATATCCATCGTTTTGGCAATTCATCTCTCTCTCTCTCTCTCTCTCTCTCTCTCTCTCTCTCTCTCTCTCTCTATATATATATATATATATATATATATATATATACATACATATATATATATATATATATATATATATATATATATATATATATATATAGATAGATAGATAGATAGATAGATAGATAGACAGATAGATAAACAGGAACTTGGGAGGGTTAAACAAAGGAGCACAATAGCTTTAGGTCAAAATATGGAGATACGTGACAACCTTCCGGCAAGCAGCGGTGTGTCCGGGTCGGACCTGACCAAAGGTTTAAAGTTGCCCCAACCATCGTCAGCTGCCGCCCCTCAATACACCACCATACTTAAAATACGACGACATTTCTAAGTGAATTTCCATCGCGCCAACATACGTTGAGTTTGTTCTTCTGTACGATAACTTCCTTCAGAAATATTCAAAGAAAACGGTCACGCCAAGAAGCTGAGATGACGGGGGGGGGGGGGGGGGTAGTGTGGTTAACGAACCGCGCTGAGGACTGCATGCTCAAGCCAGCTGGACGGGGCTGTGATGCATGCATGGTCACGTGCACTCGACTGCTGCCATGCACTATACTGGTGTCATGAGGACTGTGCTGGTGTCACGTGCAACGTTGGCGGAAGAAACCACGGTCATGAGGGAAGTAGAGAGTAAGGTGGACTGTTACCAAACAAGCGGACCCACACAAGCTCGAAAGTCTGTCTGATGATACGCAACCCGAGTAGATGTGACGGGGATGAGACACACTGACACGTCTCCATAGGATTATGATGGTGCACGAATGTGTGTATGTGTGTGTGGGAGGGACTTGAGGCGTCGACATTGTATGTGACAGTTTCTGTAAAAGACGCAGCGAGAGAACCACAGACCATTACAATGAAGTGAGAAACTTATGAGAAAAAAGTACTTGTATTGATGAGTAATGGATGACTGGAATACTCTGACTTATGGAAAAGTGAATGCGTTCAACATCCAAAAGTTGAAAAAGCTGTATGATGGTAAGCTACGAGGCATCAGTTACTGACCTGGAGGACGTAAGGTTCGAGAGACGGGGACCCAGCGAGGACAAACTCCCTCCCCGTCTGGGAAAAACAGACAAATCCACACGATCTGTCGGCCCCGTCTATGTACAGTATGGGCCCCATTGGCAGGTGGGACGAGGGACGCCGGACACAACAAAACAATAGCCAATCCATCATGCGCAACCTCGTTAGCTGCCGCTGGACTATGACGCCTCGCTCGTTCATGTCCCTCGCCTCATGCTAAACTGTGCCATCTGTCTCGTTTATCTGTCCCTCACACGCTAAACTGTAGCGCCTCTCGTTAATCTGTATTTCCCCTCATGGTAAACAGCGGCGCCTGTCTCATTAATCTGTCCCCCGCCTCGGTAAATAGTGGCGCCTGTCTCATTAATCTGTCCCTCACCTCATGCTCAGCTGTGGCTCCTGTCTCGTTTATCTGTCCTTCCCCTCATGGTAAACGGAGGCGTCAGCTTCATTAATGTGTTCCTTGGCACATGCTAAACTATGCAACTTATTGATCCGTCACTCACGGTACTAAACTGTGGCAGCGTCTCATTAATCTGTCTTTCGCCTCATGTTAAACTATGGCTCCTGTGTCATTAATCTGTCCTTCTCATGTTAAACTGTGGCTCCTGTCTCACTCACGTGTCCTCCTCATGCTAAACTGTGGTGCCGTCTCATTAATTTGTCCTCTTCATGTTAAACTGTAGCGCCTGTGCCCCTCGCCAGATAGTGATCACATTCTCGATCAGATGAAGCACATCATAATCAATCTGCGCAACAAACATGCGCACAGTCGTTGACGGAAGTCCTGGCAGGGCACCCGCGATCGAGGCTACACACAGGCCTCTGTCAATACAGGCAGAGGGCAGCCATAGTTTTAACCCTCTGTCTCGATGAAGCTGTACCGAGACGTCTATCTCAAAAGGCAGAATGAAGCCGCAGTAAACCCGGCGTCTCGGCGGGCAGCTGAACAAAGCTGTACCGACCCGTCTGTCTGGATAGGCAGACAAAGAGTTCGGTACAGCTTCGGCCGGGCCAGCGCACAGCGAGACTTCCGAGACGACAGACGTACCCAAGGACGACTGTCCTCGACGGTACGTTGTGTCAATACCAGCGGTGGAAGCAAAAACAAATGGGATCAAGACGACAAAGTCTGACCAATTGCAACAATAAAAGAAAAACATCCTCGAGTACAAGTGCGATCAAGTACAATGTACACGTGAGGATCAAGTACAAGTGTGATCAAGTACAATGTACACGTGAGGATCAAGTACAAGTATGATCAAATACAATGTACACGCGAGGATCAAGTACAAGTGTGATCAAATACAATGTACACGCGAGGATCAAGTACAAGTATGATTAAGTACAATGTACACGTGAGGATCTATTTATAAACTGAAGTACAACCTCCAGGGCTGACCAGTCAGAACCCAAATCAAGAAAGAATCACTATAATTCTCATCGTATGAGCGAGCCACTATAATTCTCATCGTATGAGCGAGCCACTGTGTCACTATGTACAAATGAATCGCTTGGGCCAGGTCCCTTCAAGTGAATGTACAAATCACAGTGGGTATGCCGCCCTCACACACGCCAACGGACGCTCCTCTTCAAATAAGGCGAGTCCACTTCTGACGGAGCTGTCGGCGAGATGTCACCTTCAAGTCCAAGTGCACCAACGACGCATTGTGGTTGATCCCTTAATCACTGGAAGCACTGCTGCAGATGTACGTACTGAGCAGCCCGAGCAACGAGTCCACCTAATTATACAATGATTAGGGCTTGCCCTAATGAATGCACATATTAACCAAGGTGCGCTCTTAAGCAATACATATATTACTGATGCCCTTTACTTACAGGAAATGGTTCGAAGGCTGTGCTCCTTCGGGTAGCAAGTACTACTACACTTGCGCTTTCTATTTGAGGCAAATATTAATGAGCAACAGCTCCTTTCTCGGGTTTCAATCCATCATCCTTCGCGCCAGCAGACTGGCATACTCCCAGACAGCGTCTACGAAGTAATCTTTAGAAGCCAGACGATCCCCTCTCTCTTGCTGTCTCCTCCTCCTCCCCCTTTGTGAAAACTTGTTTGTACGTCTCCTCTCCAACTACACGACCCTATTACTACCACTCTCCAGGCTACAAGCAGACGGAAGCAGCCTGCAACAGCAGAACCCCTTGGGAGTGGGTAACTACCATGTGACCATTAAGGAGCGAATCCCTGATAATGGGATACCTCGAGTGGGTGTAAAACTTCAAGAGACAAATCTGCAAAACACTCTATTCCCATGCAAATTGCAACTTAGAACTGACACGCACTAATTAACGAACTGGTTCATTGGAACGCCGGCTCGAGCTGTGTTGGGTGCACCAAACAACTATTTCCAAAGAACGGAAGCTTGGTCGCGCACCTACGTCATATAAAGTAATAAATCAAAACTCACGCGTGCGTCGTAGCCCACCTCTGGACGCTTCAAAATAAGTTCGTGCAAGTTTCTGTGACGTCATGCAAGTCCAACACAAGGGAAGTGAAGACGTTACAACGTTAGGCAAGAACCCGCGACGTGAGGCAACACACTGACGAAGTGAAGGACGGCCTGGCCACGTGAAGGACGACCTGACCACGTGAAGAACGACCTGACCACGTGAAGGACGACCTGACCACGTGAAGAACGACCTGACCACGTGAAGGACGACCTGACCACGTGAAGAACGACCTGACCACGTGAAGGAAGACCGCCTAAGTGAAGACCACCTGACGAAGTGAAGGAAGACCTGACGACGTACGGAAACACACTGACGAAGTGAAGGACGACCTGACCACGTGAAGGAAGACCGCCTAAGTGAAGACCACCTGACGAAGTGAAGGACGACCTGACCACGTGAAGGAAGACCGCCTAAGTGAAGACCACCTGACGAAGTGAAGGACGACCTGACCACGTGAAGGAAGACCGCCTAAGTGAAGACTACCTGACGAAGTGAAGGAAGACCTGACGACGCGAGGCAACACACTGACGAAGTGAAGGACGACCTGATGACGTGAAGGAACTCCTGAAGTAAACGATGGTGGTAACACACACACACACACACACACACACACACACACACACAAGATGGGTCTCTCTGAAGTGCCATCTACCCAGGTAAAAGAAATCCAGCAACTGGTTAGTGGGGGGGGGAAATCGAAGCAGTACGCCGGGAACCACCGAGGCAAGACGGCAACACAAATGGCCGGGCGAGGCTGCCGTCCAATCATATCAGACAGATGAGAGAGAGAGAGAGAGAGAGAGAGAGAGAGAGAGAGAGAGAGAGAGAGAGAGAGAGAGGAAGCAAACGTAGAATATCATCACCAATGACATAGCCATACCATAAAATATTAAAAAAAAAGAATTACTTAGGCTCACATCAAAATAAACTAACAACTGCAGCCATTTCACCGGCCAATACTTCGACTTTTGTTGAGCGACGTCCGTCCGTCCGTCCGTCCGGTGCAGGATGCGTTCTCGCTGGTCAACAATAATTCCCATCATGCGATCGTGGAGATACGCACTGAATGCATGATGCCAGTACAGGAAAACTTCCTCACTGACTGATTCTTATCAGGGACGAAGCATATCTGACGGGAGGAAAAGTTAGCCTCCCGGGCTTCCCTTCCTCATGCATCGAGAAAAAGCGCGTGAAAATTCACGGCGCATGCACCAACGCGCGCTCGCCATGTCTGCTGCTCCGCCACCCCGACGGACGGACACCGAGAATTCTCGACGAATTTTACAGTAAAATATCTGCCTGTCCTTGAGCCAGTTTCCGCCGAAGCGCCACTATTTTCACCACAATTATCAGCAACAAGCAACGGAAGTAACTTCAACCATTTCTTAAGCACGAAATTACCCACAATGATATGATATTCTAATTAGAATCCCTCCTCCCCTCCCAACAGCCACTGTTTGTAGGACGGAGGGAGACATAATGATTTAAACGTGATATAGTTCACCAAGTCTGTGTCTCCAGGGTCGGCTTTCCAGCCCATACCAAGTCTAGATGACCCCACGGAAAAGTCTGAGTAGTTCGCTCCCCCCAAGCGGTCTGGTCTCCAACCCAAACTATTCTACCGTTGCTCTGATGAATCTGGCTATTCTAGTTAGAGGAAGGCGCGAACCGCAGGCTTTGGTATGTGACCACGGCTGGTTATCACGTCGATCTGCCACGATACTTACCCAGCGCTAACTTAAATCTCTCCACGAGTTGGTCCAGGGTCTGCAGGCCGACCGCTGACCACACTCGGGCCCTGAAGCGCGACACTAATTACCCATACTGTACACACTTGCACCTGTGTTATTTCCAAACTCCTGTTCACCTGCATCACCTCATGAGTACAGATGTGGGTTTCAGTATATTGCAGAATCACGGTGATTAACATTCTCAGTAGTTCTGATTTTTGACAAAGTCAACTGAGTAATACGGCTCCACTTCAAGGATGACGCTAATACACAGTAATATTCCAGGATGGAGAGGACTGTGCAAAGTGTCAGCTGCAGTTTTGCCTTCTCTCGTTTTGAAGGGTCGCAGAATCAAGCCCAACCATCTTTGTAAATGCCATGGTTATTTCGTCGTGGTTACACAAGGTACCAATGATTATTTGACCATCCCTCCCAGATCTCTTTATTTGTGCAAATTTCAGAACGACACACAAACAAATTATATCTATCAATCTATCTATCCATCTATATATGTGTGTGTGTGTGTGTGTGTGTGTGTACACTGTGTTTGTATACATATTGCAAGAGGTCACAGTAGTGCGCGTGATCTAGTATATGCATATAGCCACGAAGAAAACGAAGCACGATAATTTCCCAAGTGCACTTTCGTGTAATAATCACATCATCAGGGGAGATACAGGAATGAGATAGAAGACATGGAACTGTCTGTTGATATACGAGGAGCAGACGTAGCTAAGACGCCACTGGTAAACAAGCGTTACAAAACGTTCATTTCCAGGAAAACATAAATAAATAATTAGAACAGATTCGATTTTAATACGAAGTATAAAGTTGTAGACCCTTTTTGGGGGGAAGAGTCCTGCTGAGACAGAGAGAAATGTGTGTACCTCATGGCCCGGGCTCGAGTGAGGCAAGTGATTGAGCTGCTTGGTGCAGAGCGCCGAACTTACTACACGAGGCGATGAGTAATCAAGCAACAGCGAAGGAGCGTGACTCATGAGTCCAGCTCGAGCGGTTCTGCCAGGAGGAAGGGGGCCTGCAGTGCGTCACCACCTGGAGGTCAGGCACACACACACCACCAGGCAAAAACATTAAACTGACGTAAACGAGGTCGCCAGAGGACACGGGAGGTCTTCCTGAGGTAGCAGCCAAGAGTGCGATCACCACGGGTTCCTCAGGCTGCCTTCACCTCCAGCTGGGAAGGACCAGGGCCGAACTGCTCCCCATCACCACCCGTCAGGGAAGACCAGGGATAATTGCTCCCCATCACCACCCATCGGGGAAGACCAGGGACAACTGCTCCCCATCACCACCCATCGGGGAAGACCAGGGACAACTGCTCCCCATCACCACCCGTCAGGGAAGACCAGGGCCAAGAGTTGTCTGGGTCACCTCCCGACGGGTGGAAACAAAGGGCAGCTGTTGTCCACATCACCTCTTATCGGAGAGATCCAGGGACAGGAGTTGTCCCCATCACACCCATGAGTCAGCCAACAGCTTACCCACGTGGCCCCAGGAGCACAAAGGAAGTGTGGGAGGAAATGACAGTGAGGGAGGGATGATCAAGCCTTTACAAACACACTCACACACACACACGCCGACCTGCATGGTGTAGTGTACCGCTCCTGACCATGAGTCGG
This sequence comes from Panulirus ornatus, assembly GCF_036320965.1. NCBI lineage: Eukaryota > Metazoa > Arthropoda > Malacostraca > Decapoda > Palinuridae > Panulirus > Panulirus ornatus. The sequence goes on from NC_092237.1 coordinate 47,112,928, forward strand.
ACCCGCATGGATTCGAATTCTGGCCCCGGCAATCGGCCTACAACCAACGCAGGTGTTCTTCCCATCACAGCTGATCGATAAGTATATATATATATTTTTTTTTTCATACTATTCGCCATTTCCCGCGATAGCGAGGTAGCGTTAAGAACAGAGGACTGGGCCTTTGAGGGAATATCCTCACCTGGCCCCCTTCTCTGTTCCTTCTTTTGGAAAATTAAAAAAAAACGAGAGGGGAGGATTTCCAGCCCCCCGCTCCCTTCCCTTTTAGTCGCCTTCTACGACACGCAGGGAATACGTGGGAAGTATTCTTTCTCCCCTATCCCCAGGGATAAAGTATATATATATATATATATATATATATATATATATATATATATATATATATATATATATATATATAAACAACAGCAACCACCAGATACGCTAACCTGCTGAATCATAAAAATACGACAGACACTCACATGCCCCACGGCCAACCCACTTGCAAGACGGCACAAGCCACTCTCCTGCGCTAGCTGCCCTGGCCACCACCTCGCGTGAATCATCACGTCCGTCGCTTCCCCGGTCACCTCTCCTGGAATCATCCACTAACCATTCCTCTTTAAACAATACATTACATAAATCATATATAAATTATATATATATAAATCATATATATATATATATATATATATATATATATATATATATATATATATATATATATATATATATATATATAATGTATACATAATGGAGTAAGTGAAGGCTGACACAGTTATGGCTGCCTGACTTGCCTGACCAGTTCTCGACGCTCAAAAAAGAAATAACGTCAAAGCCGTTTCACACAGGAAGAAACATGATTACATGAACGAGACGATATATATATATATATATATATATATATATATATATATATATATATATATATATATATATCACTCCACATTGCACTGTGATAATATCATTTGTATGTTACGCGAAGAGCTCTGCATACGTGTTACCCCGTCTCTTGTACAAGCGCACCGTGTCTTTACTCCTGTGACGACAAAAACTCACACACAGCAGCCTACGCCAGGTACCCATTTATCGGGTGATGACCGACAGCCGAGTCCAAGATTCGAACCCAAACGGGCCCAAACAGTGTTGATCCATGGTCAGTAACGCTAAACACTGCACAGTATAGGCCCTCGTGTGTGTGTGTGTGTGTGTGTGTGTGTGTGTGTGTGTGTGTGTGTAAACCTTAACTCGGCCTCTGACGTTACACATAGTGCCCTCACCCTCAAACAGTTCCCTGAATTAGGAGGTTAAGAGGTTACATACTCAGTGGATCAGGAACCACACCAAGGTCTTGGTAACTGGCGGCCTTAAACATCCTACAGGGAAGGATCTTCAGACCAACACTAGTCACTGTTCTCATGTACAAACTCCTGTCTAATCCTGACCCTCATACTGGTGACGGTGGTCCTCGCTATGCTGACGATATTAGGGCGACCACCACCTCCTCCTCACCTAAGAGACTCCAGGTTCTCCCTGAGCAGTTCGAGCACTCCGCCACCCAGCGTTGCTTGGTCATCAACGACGTCAGAACTTTAAAGTCTTAATGAATGATGATCATATCAGAGATGAGGACTGGACCACTTGCGCTGCACCGTAACGTTGCGCATATATGTCCCTAGGAACTGATACCGGCGACCACAATGATCGATCCATATGCTCATCTGGCTAGCCTGAAGACCAGACTCCTTCCTTGTCCGCCTACTACCACCTCCTCCTCCTCCTCCTCTCCGTGCTCTTACTGGGAAGGTGATTAATGCTCACGTCTAATTCTGCGAGGCAGCTTCTTACCGACTGTATGAACGAACTGTAATGACGTATCAGGGTAGTCAACTGTCTATGGCTGATCCACAACAAGACTAAGGGAAAAAAAAAAACCCGAAGGCAACCGTAAGAGTCAGTATGAGAAGTGGTCTCGCACTCGCCTCAATCGGTGAGAGTAGATAGGGACTTAAAAGTCACCTTCAGTGCCGAGAGTCTTAAGATGACCTACAACTGCCCGGAAGTTTGCACAAGATCTCCTACGAGGCATTACCGACCCTGACATCCTGCAGGGAATAACCCACGATCACCCAACACGCCTCATACAGCTGGCTCAACCTTGGTATTCATGTGTTAAGACCCCCGAGGGATGTATGGCAACAAGACAGCTGCTACCTGGCCTCCCGTCACAAGACTGGATCATCAGACCTCTCAAGATTCACGACACTCACTGTCATACTGGCCTCCTCATTCCTCATTAACTTCAAGGACTCGTACGTATAATGACTGGCCCCCAACGGGCCTGACAAAACACTGCTTATCCATTCATGTATGGACGGATCCTTACAGGCCAGTGGTAAGGTCGGTGCGCCTTCTACTCTCTCCAACACCAACTACCTCATCCAACTCCCAGCAAGATGACAACTCGGTAAATGGTCTACCGCCATCCACTAGGAAACGTGTAGTGTTCTCATGACAAGATATGCTGTCCAACTCCTCGCTCATGTTATCCTCGGTGATTCTCGTACCATCTCACTCAACTCTGGCGAAAGTGTCCTGCAAGAGTCTATTCTCACCTTACTTCTTGGCCCCTACAACAATATCAATGATTTCCAATTTCTATGGATACCCTCCCATGTTGGAGGCAGCGACGTGACCACGTTCATAAACTTGCAGCTACGACTGCCTATATTTCCTCCTCAAACTCCCACTAGGCTTGGTCTAACTAGGGCCATAGTCTGTACGTTCCTTACCGCAGTGGCCCGGGCGTATTGACTTACATCTCAACAAATATAATAACCTCCTGGCATTCATAATATCACGATTGCTACACGTCTGGCAGAACAACAATACAGAAAACAATGACGGTGTCCCAGGCAGTGCGAAAATGTATCTACCAGAATACGTCTATCTCACCTGATGAATTGCCAGACACAGACTCCGAGCATCCCAAGTGCAGCTGTGCCCCCGTACCTGATAGACTTACTGATCACTTCACTGATGCACTTGAGGACACCCTCCTACCTATACCCAACGCATACTAAGACACATCCTCGTGTAACTTGTCTCCTGAAACAATGTCATTGTGTGTTCCATGTATCATACACCTTGTATCAGTATGTGTACACTCTCAACCTCCTCTCCACTGTCACTAGTGCAGTAAATCCTGTGTACATTGTATGCCTCCTGCCTGATGTACCCGGGTCATCCTTTGTAAAATGGCCGGTGTCAGCAACACTGCTCCACTCTCCCACAGGATAAGGACCCTCTGGGTCCCTTGGCCAATCTGTCACCCTCCTATGTCGATCTATTGTACCCAACGTATGCTCTGTGCTTGACCTTCAGCCAGGCTAATACAGAAACGCTTTGTCTGTGTATTCTTAGACAAATCCTGCATAATAATCATATATATATATATATATATATATATATATATATATATATATATATATATATATATATATATATATATATATATCCCTGGGGATAGGGGAGAAAGAATACTTCCCACGTATTCCCTGCGTGTTGTAGAAGGCGACTAAAAGGGGAGGGAGCGGGGGGCTGGAAATCCTCCCCTCTCATTATTTTTTCTTAATTTTCCAAAAGAAGGAGCAGAGAAGGGGGCCATGTGAGGATATTCCCTAAAAGGCCCAGTTCTCTGTTCTTAACGCTACCTCGCTAACGCGGGAAATGGCGAATAGTTTGAAAGAAAGAATATATATATATATTATATAATACTACAGTTTCAGCTAAATATATGCACACATAGACACCTTCAAACAACCACAATCATCAATACATGAATACGAAGACATACACAAAGAACTATGAATTTTGAAGGACATTATATACGGCAGTGCATAAAAACAAACTTGGCAGCAATACTTTATTTAGTGATGATGAGATAAACGAAGACTTCGTTGATATGTAAATAAACCGGGAGCTGGGAGTGGCCGGTGAGTAAGGCGAGGTTAACGCTTGGGGGTCTGGTAGGAGGAAATTATATGAGGAAGAGCTTGGGTTAGATTGGTAGTGGGTGGGGGACACGAGTCACGTAATCCCACTGGTAAATAACCGCCAAACCCACGCTGTGAACGCCGACTTACTTCAAAAGTTACTGGCCCTTCTTATCTTGCCATTCACTGGTATATCACAAATGATCCCACTTACATCCTCGCCGCCGACACTTACGGTCATAACCACCTCAATCAACCAGACCCCCGATATGTAGCACGTTCATTCCAACACCAGAAACGATAATCAGAAAGACACTGCAACTCCTCACTCAACACATCCCTTATCTTGGATGGGACACCAGCAGGCAAAAGGCAAACCCAAAAACAAACACATGGGAACACCCGCATCATGCATGGGGCCTGATCTTGGTAACGGTCAGGCACGGCGGCCAGCCATGACGTCAGGGGAGCCGTTAACACCGGTCATCCCGGAGCCCAGTGGGGTTGGGAGAGTCAGGTGGTGTGAGTAATGCAATACCGACTATCACACGGTGAGAGCAAGGCATGTGGGTGTGTAGGTGGTGACTCACCACCCTCTGTACGTAGGTAGACAGGTACACTGTACACAGTCAGCAAGTGTGCGTACGTAAGTATTACACGAACAATGTTCAGCCAATTTTAAGAGTTTATCTGGTGTCATTTCAAGATCTGGAGAACGTAATTAACTGAAAGCACATACTAACCCCCCTTGTTCCAAAGGTGTGTGTGTGTGTGTGTGTACACGTGTGTGTGTGTGTGTGTGTGTGTGTGTGTGTGTGTGTGTAAATACTGTATCGATAAATTAACTCCAGGACCAATTCATGTAAAAGAGTCCTGGTGTTACCCAAGGTCTCGCTCAAAATGGCCTCTGCAGCCCAAGATGCGCTACACTGAAAAGCAGGGTAATGTAAGACTCCTTTGGAGTTAAGTTCTCTTGACGAGTCTGTACTTCCAATGATGCAGCCTCGCCAGTGGTGACTTTCCACGTGCGATGTAACCTCTTGTAGACGAAGCCAGGTGTGTATATATATATATATTATATATATAATATATATATATATATATATATATATATATATATATATATATATATATGTGTGTGTGTGTGTGTGTGTGTGTGTGAGTGTGTGTGTGTGTGTGTGTGTGTGTGTGTGTGTGTGTATTTATGACGTCATATGGGCAGTTCTCAACCCTGCAGACGTCGTCAAACCCTGACGCCACACCATGGCTTCCCCTCCACCAGTTTCCGGGTTCACAACCCAGGATGAAGTTCCTGTTTCCTCAGAGTGAACAGAAGGGCGTGATGATCCAGGAGGGTGACCCACCGGAGCTCATCCGCTTCGGTAAGCAAAACCTTGAGCTTCGTGACCTCGGTAAGTGAACCCCCCGGCTTACTGACCTCGGTAAGTGAACACCGTAACTACCTTACTAACGCAGTTCGTCCTGGCATAAGCAAGCTGTCATGTTCGTCCTGGCATAAGCAAGCTGTCATGTTCGTCCTGATGCAAGCAAATGTCATGTTCGTCCTGGAAAAAACAACCAACCACGTTTGTCCTCGTATAAGCCAGCAGCCATGTTCTTTCTGGTACAAGCAGCACTCATGTTCGTCCTGGTGCAAGCAAACAGTCATGTTCGTCCTGATGCAAGCATCATGTTCGTCCTGGTACAAACAAAGTCATGTTCGTCCTGATGCAAGCACGCAGTCATGTTCGTCCTGGTGCAAGCAAGCAGTCATATTCGTCCTGGTGCAAGCAAGCAGTCATATTCGTCCTGGTGCAAGCAAGCAGTCATGTTCGTCCTGGTGCAAGCAAGCAGTCATATTCGTCCTGGTGCAAGCAAGCAGTCATGTTCGTCCTGGTGCAAGCAAACCGTCATGTTCGTCCTGGTGTAAGCAAGCAGTCATGTTCGTCCTGGTGCAAGCAAGCAGTCATGTTCGTCCTGGTGTAAGCAAGCAGTCATGTTCGTCCTGGTGTAAGCAAGCAGTCATGTTCGTCCTGGTGCAAGCAAGCAGTCATGTTCGTCCTGGTGTAAGCAAGCAATCATGTTCGTCCTGGTGCAAGCAAGCACTCATGTTCGTCCTGGTGAAGCAAATCATGTTCGTCCTGGTGAAGCAAACCGTCATGTTCGTCCTGGTGCAAGCAAGCAGTCATGTTCGTCCTGGTGCAAGCAAGCAGTCATGTTCTTCCTGGTGTAATCAAGCAGTCATGTTCGTCCTGGTGCAAGCAAGCACTCATGTTCGTCCTGGTGAAGCAAATCGTCATGTTCGTCCTGGTGAAGCAAACCGTCATGTTCGTCCTGGTGCAAGCAAACCGTCATGTTCGTCCTGGTGCAAGCAAGCAGTCATGTTCGTCCTGGTGCAAGCAAGCAGTCATGTTCGTCCTGGTGCAAGCAAACCGTCATGTTCGTCCTGGTGCAAGCAAGCAGTCATGTTCGTCCTGGTGTAAGCAAGCAGTCATGTTCGTCCTGGTGTAAGCAAGCAGTCATGTTCGTCCTGGTGCAAGCAAGCCGTCATGATCGTCCTGGTGTAAACAAGCACTCATGTTCGTCCTGGTGTAAGCAAGAAGTCATGTTCGTCCTGGTGTAAGCAAACAGTCATGTTCGTCCTGGTGCAAGCAAGCCGTCATGATCGTCCTGGTGTAAACAAGCACTCATGTTCGTCCTGGTGTAAGCAAACAGTCATGTTCGTCCTGGTGTAAGCAAGCCGTCATGATCGTCCTGGTGTAAACAAGCACTCATGTTCGTCCTGGTGTAAGCAAGCAGTCATGTTCGTCCTGGTGTAAGCAAGCAGTCATGTTCGTCCTGGTGTAAACAAGCACTCATGTTCGTCCTGGTGTAAGCAAGCAGTCATGTTCGTCCTGGTGTAAGCAAGCAGTCATGTTCGTCCTGGTGTAAACAAGCACTCATGTTCGTCCTGGTGCAAGCAAGCACTCATGTTCGTCCTGGTGTAATCAAGCAGTCATGATCGTCCTGGTGTAAGCAAACCGTCATGTTCGTCCTGGTGTAAGCAAGCAGTCATGTTCGTCCTGGTGCAAGCAAGCCGTCATGATCGTCCTGGTGAAGCAAACCGTCATGTTCGTCCTGGTGCAAGCAAACCGTCATGTTCGTCCTGGTGCAAGCAAGCAGTCATGTTCGTCCTGGTGTAAGCAAGCAGTCATGTTCGTCCTGGTGCAAGCAAACCGTCATGTTCGTCCTGGTGCAAGCAAGCAGTCATGTTCGTCCTGGTGTAAGCAAGCAGTCATGTTCGTCCTGGTGCAAGCAAACCGTCATGTTCGTCCTGGTGCAAGCAAGCAGTCATGTTCGTCCTGGTGTAATCAAGCAGTCATGTTCGTCCTGGTGCAAGCAAGCACTCATGTTCGTCCTGGTGTAATCAAGCAGTCATGTTCGTCCTGGTGCAAGCAAACCGTCATGTTCGTCCTGGTGTAAGCAAGCAGTCATGTTCGTCCTGGTGCAAGCAAACCGTCATGTTCGTCCTGGTGTAAGCAAGCAATCATGTTCGTCCTCGTGTAAGCAAGCAGTCATGTTCGTCCTGGTGTAATCAAGCAGTCATGTTCGTCCTGGTGCAAGCAAGCAGTCATGTTCGTCCTGGTGTAAGCAAGCAGTCATGTTCGTCCTGGTGTAATCAAGCAGTCATGTTCGTCCTGGTGCAAGCAAGCAGTCATGTTCGTCCTGGTGTAAGCAAGCAGTCATGTTCGTCCTGGTGCAAGCAAACCGTCATGTTCGTCCTGGTGTAAGCAAGCAATCATGTTCGTCCTGGTGTAAGCAAGCAGTCATGTTCGTCCTGGTGTAATCAAGCAGTCATGTTCGTCCTGGTGCAAGCAAACCGTCATTTTCGTCCTGGTGCAAGCAAGCAGTCATGTTCGTCCTGGTGCAAGCAAGCAGTCATGTTCGTCCTGGTGCAAGCAAGCAGTCATGTTCGTCCTGGTGCAAGCAAACCGTCATTTTCGTCCTGGTGCAAGCAAGCAGTCATGTTCGTCCTGGTGCAAGCAAGCAGTCATGTTCGTCCTGGTGTAAGCAAGCAGTCATGTTCGTCCTGGTGTAAGCAAGCAGTCATGTTCGTCCTGGTGTAAGCAAGCAGTCATGTTCGTCCTGGTGTAAGCAAGCAGTCATGTTCGTCCTGGTGTAAGCAAGCACTCATGTTCGTCCTGGTGTAAGCAAGCAGTCATGTTCGTCCTGGTGTAAGCAAGCACTCATGTTCGTCCTGGTGTAAGCAAGCAGTCATGTTCGTCCTGGTGTAAGCAAGCAGTCATGTTCGTCCTGGTGTAAGCAAGCAGTCATGTTCGTCCTGGTGTAAGCAAGCACTCATGTTCGTCCTGGTGTAAGCAAGCAGTCATGTTCGTCCTGGTGTAAGCAAGCAGTCATGTTCGTCCTGGTGTAAGCAAGCACTCATGTTCGTCCTGGTGTAAGCAAGCACTCATGTTCGTCCTGGTGTAAGCAAGCAGTCATGTTCGTCCTGGTGTAAGCAAGCAGTCATGTTCGTCCTGGTGTAAGCAAGCACTCATGTTCGTCCTGGTGTAAGCAAGCAGTCATGTTCGTCCTGGTGTAAGCAAGCACTCATGTTCGTCCTGGTGTAAGCAAGCAGTCATGATCGTCCAGGTGTAAGCAAGCAGTCATGTTCGTCCTGGTGTAAGCAAGCAGTCATGTTCGTCCTGGTGTAAGCAAGCAGTCATGTTCGTCCTGGTGTAAGCAAACAGTCACGTTTGTCCCCGACTGTAGCCTCTCCAAAAGTGACGTCATGCGTGCGAAATGTTTTGTGAAGCGACCTCCATCATAATCACAATTCATTTTCTACAGTAAATTACAGTTGTTCCCAGCATGTTGTACGAGATGCTAGTCTCTTCTTTTTTTTTTTCAGTTAGCATCCAACGACGTATCCTCCTCACCCAAATTAGCATGTTCCTTGTGTGTATAATGGTAAAATAACTATTCCTAATTACATATTAGAAAAACTTTAATCATGTGACCAGACAGAGTGAGTGAGTCTGGAGGGTTTCAAAACCCTGGTTCCTTACGTCGTGTGGAGGTTCCACTTTACGTCGTGTGGAGGTTCCACTTTACGTAGTGTGGAGGTCCCACTTTATGTCGTGTGGAGGTTCCACTTTACGTAGTGTGGAGGTTCCACTTTACGTCGTTTTGAAGTTCCACTTTACGTCGTATTGAAGTTCCACTTTACGTCGTGTGAAGGTTCTACTTTTCGTCGTGTCGAGGTTCCACTTTACGTCGTGTCCAGGTCCCACTTTACGTCGTATTGAAGTTCCACTTCACGTCGTGTGAATGTTCTACTTTTTGTCGTGCCGAAGTTCCACTTTACGTCGTGTGGAGGTCCCAATTTACGTCGTGTGGAGGTTCCACTTTACGTCGTGTGGAGGTCCCACTTTACGTCGTGTGGAGGTTCCACTTTACGTCGTGTGGAGGTTCCGATTTACGTCGTGTGGAGGTTCCACTTTACGATGACTTCAGCCTTTGTCACTGGTCCACCTATGGCCTTCTATCCCACCAACCCACAAAGCCGTAACTTGTTCGCGGAGGTGACCATCTCAGCACGACTGGTCAAACCCCCTTAACCCCCCCCCCTCCCCTAAGTACAGCCGTGGAACTCAACGGTACGACCCCTCGAGCAGGACGGTACGGTACCACACTTGGGTACCGGGGTGGACTGTCCTTTAGCCTGATCCTCGAGGTTTAAGGTCAAAGGCCAGGCCACCCACCAACGCCCCAAAGTTCACAACGGCGGGCTTAAGAGGTTAATAAAGAAGGGGCTGGCCGCGCACCCAGCCACACTTGGCTCTCCTAAGACGAAGGTGATCACGACAGAGACAAACAAGATAATCACCAAAGAGAGGGACGACCCCCCCTCGTCTGAGACCAAAGGCCACACGCATAATTTCCCTCATCACGCTACGTTAAGTGAAAGCCTCAGAGCAGTCAAGACGCTATTACGAAACAGCCTTTCACCTTTTTACCGAGACCCTGTGGCCACAAAGAACATCAGTCGTGCAAGACCTTAATCACCAAAGCTAAAGCTAGACTTATTCAGGACAACAGAAAATGGCGTAAAGAACTCGACTGGGCTGCTGGTACACCAGATGTGCAGGGGAATTAGCTGATCAAGACTGCAGATAATTACAGCACCACAAAACATTAGCTCCAAAGAGAGACCTCTCCACCTCAGAGTAACCGAACTATGAAAATTAAAACGGACAACGCTAACCCCACTACATAAACATGTACCCTTAAAAGGCACAATATATTCTTCATGACCATTTTTCTTCTTTTTACCCCATTCGACAATGTCCACAATGTCGTCAATATGGAAAGTGCTGCTGTCCCAACGTGCCAACAGCCCTCTAGCAGGACTGGCCAGGAACAGCCAAGCACACCGGGGGATGACGAAGGTCTTGAGGGTTGATGGATATAACTTAGTACGTTGGAGGAGAGACAACAACAACCAGACGCAGCCTCCACCCACTGGTCTCCCGGCGGTGACCAGGGAGCCACGACAGAAGAGGTGGAACGTGAAGCCACTCCTCGATATAACTTGCACTCACTCAACACCAAACTTCAATGATGGGTCGAACGGAACCTTTCTAAAGCACGTTAACTTTTCAGCTCACAAGCCATACCAACTTTCTTCCCCCCCTGAGCGTGCACGTGCAGCAGTAAACGAAGAAAAAAAAAATGCCTCTTCAATGACGATACCAAACGTTTAATCTCCATATCTGCATGAAATAAAAAAATAAAACAAAATATAGCCATGACTCAGCTGGTCACATCACCAGTCCCCTTGAGCTCATAACGACCATGATCAGGCCTTGGGCGGACGCTGACGGCGATAACTATCAGCTGGTGAACCCTTTGCAGCTAACGATGAATTCACATTCCTGACGCCTCGTTATCTCCTAACATCATGCTGGCTCATCATTATCAAAAGTCTGCCGCCCTAACAGGCCATACCTTGTCGTCCCTAAATCATTAACCCAAAACAATCCACGATAAACGTACAAACCAGTAAAGAAAACAAGTCCCTATTTTCCTTACAGCTCCCCAACACTACTTGGGAGAGTCTTAAGAGTACTCGAAACTAATCCTAAAACGTTTAAAGAGCACTTGAGAGTAACTTCAAAAACTTGAAGAATACCCAACACCCAGGAGGTTCAAAAGCACTCAACAGTTTAACACAATGGTGCCACAACACTCGACACTCCAAAAAGGTTCCAGAATACTACGGCGGCTCCCCTGGCCTCTGGAGGTTTAGGTACACCCAATACTGATCACAATGTTGGAAAACATCCTGACCCAAGCTGAAGAACCATTACCAGCCAATTAGATGACTAGAGGAATACTCTATAGTCTTCAAAGAAGATTTAGAATCCTTAATACTTAAGGTCGAAAAGATATCTAAGATTACCAAAGTAAGCAGAGGGAATCAGGGACGCACAAAATGACAGAAGACTATCGAGCACTTGCGGTACTTGGGCAAGCGCAGTAGCTCAACGTTGGTGAGAATCGCGAATGCTGGCAGCGTGGTGAACGCCACACAGCGCAGAGGCAACGGTATCAAACCAGACACTGAGGGATGCCCTACTAGCAAGAGATGCAGGAACATATGTGAGAGAGAGAGAGAGAGAGAGAGAGAGAGAGAGAGAGAGAGAGAGAGAGAGAGAGAGAGAGAGAGAGAGAGAGAGAGAGAGAGAGAGGTTGGAGAACATTCGTGCACACTACTTATGACTTTACCACACCAAAGACTCAGGACCTAACCATACAGTTCACACGTTACGTCTGGAGCGCAAATGAAATATTCAGATAGACTGCATGCACTGTTCACCATAGTTTCAGAAGGCTGTATTCACTACTCACAAGTTTCATAATGCTGCACTCACTGCTCACAATGGTTTCACAATGCTGCACTCACTGCTCATACTAGTTTCAGAATGCTGCACTCACTACTCACAATGGTTTCAGAATGCTGCATTCACTGCTCACACTGGTTTCAGAATACTGCATTCACCGCTCACACTAGTTTCAGAATACTGCATTCACTGCTCACAATGGTTTCAGAATACTGCATTCACTGCTCTTAAAGGTTTCTGACTGCTGCATTCACAACTCATAACGGTTTCAGAATACTGCATTCACTACTCACAACATTTCCAGAATGTTGCATTCTCTGTTCACAAGTTTAAGAATATTACACACACTGCGTGCTCATAACGGTCTCAAACTACATCACGTACGGCCGGCGCGACGCTCAACTCGTGGCAGGACGCTGCAGGGCATCTCGCACAGCATTCCACCGCTACAGGTTACTCCGCCCATCGTGACATGTACGTAAGAAGTAACGCCGTCCACATTAATCTATGCATCTAGTATGACTTTCATCCTACGGGAACTATAACCTTACCACGTCTGACCCTACAACATCACAGCGAGACAACAGTTGAGGAATATCTAAGCCACACGAGAGCCATTCCCTTACGATTGTATTTCCAGAGAAACGCAATCTGCGCGAGTCCTTGATTCTGCACTCTTCCGTGAGCTCTGTGGTAAGGCCAAGACACGAGAAAGTATTGTTAATGTCATCGGAGACTGACGCTACACTGGAAGGTGGTGGGGGTGAGGGGGGGTTATGTAGCATCGCCTCCAGCCACGGAGCTACGATCCTAAGACCGTTGTTGGATGATGATATTACACTCCCACTTGGACACCTGGACCGCTGCCGCCACTAATATTAACGGCGTGCAATCCCACCCTAACAAAAGAAGCAGCAGACACGAGCACAGGATTAAAGTTTTAACGTACGTACTCTCGGGGGGCCGACACCAAGGTCCACGGCTGGTGCGGGCGGGCCAAACACGATCGCTTAAGACACACATCCATCGTTAATTGCTCCCTACAAGTGAGTCGCCATTCACAAGAGGCACTTGTGTAATGCAGGCACCTCACCGAACTGTGGACGCGGTTCACTTTTCACCCGAGAATAAACTCTGGGAAATGAAGTGTGGTCATTGTTAAGTGCTGCACACACACACACACACACACACACACACACACACACACACACACTGCCAGTCCCTTCAACCCGACGGCTCAGCCTGTTTACTGAATTTACCACGCCATATACCATGATGAGGGCTGGACTTAACAACAGGCACACAACAAACTTGTGAATATAAGACAAGTTATGAGGGGTGACTGAAAGCTTCATGTATTTCCAACACGTATACACACACCTGACTCAAGCTGGTGTGTGTCATTCCTATTTGTGTTTCACGGGGAGAGTTTTACAATCGTGTTGACCCTCTCTTAACCTGTTATATATGTACATATCTTTACTATGCATGCAAACACACACACACACACACACACACACATTCGCATAAGCCTAGTGTGCACGTGTGATTATCATGTGTTATATGGAAGATGTTTTACACTCGTGTTGCCCGGTCTCGTGTGTGTGTGTGTGTGTGTGTGTGTATGCGTGTGTGTGTGTGTGTGTGTGTGTATGCGTGTGTGTGTGTATGCGTGTGTGTGTGTATGCGTGTGTGTGTGTGTGTGTGTGTGTGTGTGTGTGTGGGCGCGCACGCGCACTGTGGTACAGACATGGTACATATACAAAAGGTTCAGGGATGAGGCAACGCGAGCGTCAAACTTTCTCTCCGTGACACACAAATAGAATTAATCACATACAACTGCTCAGGCTGCCGCCTGAACGTCTTATTATACACATGGCACGACCAACCATCCCTCAAGTATGCTAAACACAGCAGCCTACATAGATTCGCAATTAACCTCTTCATTAAATCATCCCCGTGGAGACGGAACAAGTGAGGCCTTTGTGCTGGTCCCTTGTCGGATCCCACAACACAATGAGGTAACTACACCAGAGATGGACCAGCCAGCCATTAGTCAGTCTGACCGACGTCCGTGCTAAAATTTGAGCCAGTAAGCGCTGGACGGGGAAACACCGTGACCCGTCCACAACAACAATAACAACTTCTAATGTTAATGCACGTTCCATGTTGTGCCACAACATACCTGCATGTAAACCTCTGGAACAATATATCAGTTGCTAAGGAGGTAAATGCAGGTCCACTGGAATGTCTGGCCCGAAAACCCGACCCATTATCTGATACGCAACAAAAACTGACTCCAGACTAGACCGTACTACGTCCTAGGCTGGTGGCGACTGAGGCGTAGCTCCAACCATAAGACCTCTCTCTCTCTCTCTCTCTCTCTCTCTCTCTCTCTCTCTCTCTCTCTCTCTCTCTCTCTCTCTCTCTCTCTAAGTAACAGCGTGGTAACTGGTTATCTGGTTGTGATGCTAAATGCCTCATAAGTCGAATAATCTAACAGAACTCGAAAAGTATATCCTAGCAATGTTATGGCCAGGGAAAAAAAACGAAACTGATCACTCGGAATTCACAACAAATTCAGCACCTCAGTTCCCACAACATCTCCCTGTGAACTGCCTGACAACCTATTATCTTTCCCAGGTACTTGATGTATCATTCACTCGGCTTGATAAACTCCTCTGATGCAGGATCACGAACAAAACTGAGCAGGTAAGTGAACTCGCAGCGTAAGAGTGTGTGAACAGCCTCCTCGTAAAATCCCGTGTCAATACAGTAACTGGCGGGCTGGTGAGGAGGAACCGGATGCCTGGCCCTGAGGACATCGTCTGGCTCGGCCTGCAAACCCGACTGGTGTTGCCTCTCATCACATCCTATCCATACGGTAATCAACGTAATGCTTACCTGCAAGTAGCAAGACTCGCCCTCGCCATGGCGACCTGGACGCGGACAAACATATGGGTCTCACGGCCCGACTCTAGTCTCCTTCTAGGCCACTACCCCACTTAACCTCCAAGTCCCAGTGCCCCACTCAACCTCCAGATGTTGGTGCCCCACTTCGCCAGCAGATCTGTGCCATGTTCACCTAAAGCGGCCAAACAGTCCATCCACTCATAGTTCCGATGTTTCTTCACTGGGCCAAGTCCTCGCCGAGAGCGCAATTCACCACCTTCCACAACCCAGCTCATCAGGCCACAGGTTGAGACGAAAAGGGCCAAGGCTACTTCCCAATCGCCAGCCACTTCCTCCTAATCCCAGCGGCGTCTCCTTCACCCTTCCTCACCCCCGGAAGGCCGGGGCGTGACCACCACCATCAACAGGGGTAAATATTTAGCACGGTTTGCGTCTCCTTAACCAGCTCACGACAACTCAAGTCAGCTCTTGTCTGTTGGGGAACTCTGGGGGGGGGGGGGGGCGAATTTACGCTGCTCCCCTCTCCTTTTTCTAACCTCGAGCTACGTGAATCATCCATTTTGCACAAAAGAACACGAGTCGGTGCGACTCCTGTGTATTGGGTGATCAGTGGAGAGAGAGAGAGAGAGAGAGAGAGAGAGAGAGTATACAGATTTCCCCGCCTGACAGGGTTTTGGCGTTTGCTCCCTCCCACTTTTCCCTGAATGTTTGTTACTCTGGCATTACCCGAAACAAAGACCAAAACGTTCGCCGATCATCACGTCACGTCACGAGACTTTCGGCAACCATCCTGACCAGACGCTGTTGATCCTGGGTCAATGTCAACGTCACGCTAATACAACAAGGAGGAGTTGACCTGACCAAACTCTACAGTGGGTCAGATATATAGTTTATGGAAATTCAACCAGATGAGCTAACGACGACGTGGCACAGACAAATAAGGTCTCGGTATCAATAAATTCAACCAGATTAATTAACGACGATGTGGCACAGACAAGTGAGGCCTCGATATCACTATCATTAAGCAGGAGATAAGCTTCTGGAATGTGTGTGTGTGTGTGTAAGTGAGAGAGAGAGAGGGACCGGGGAGTCGACACTGTACGTAACCTGTCGCCAGACCTGGATCCACCTCAGGGTAACTGTAAATGAGCAAAATAATCCGCTGGAAAATGGTATCATCGCTTTTTCAGTACAGAAGAAAATATTTCGCAATTGGTTTGGATCTTACAGTAAACCAACAGGGGAAAAAAAAAAAGCGAGCAGAGAAGGGCAACAAAGAAGGTACCTCACCAGAACTTCAGTCCAGGACAACGAAGATATGTACGTCACCGGGATCAAAAGAGAGATGACTTACACGCAAAACATTCCCGCATACCATACAGTTCCTACACAAGTTTTCCACCCAAACAGCTCGAGCAGAGTCCTGGCTCGCAAGCCACAACAGCCTGGCTGATCGGGTAAGCCTGAGAGGCCAGAAACTTGCGTATCACGAAGGAGTGAGAGGGACGAGGTGCCTTAATCACACACTTCAAGTTCCTACGGCAATGTGAGGTTAACAGTGAAAAGTTCTACGTAAGACGAAGTGACTAACAGCCACTAGCCGAAACTCAGCAAGAAACAATTGAGAAAATATGGAAAAATGTACTTTTATAATCCCATAATTGTAGCTGAATGGAATGAGCGAAGTGAGAAAAGAATGCTTACAGTGTGTGTGTGTGTGTGTGTGTGTGTGTGTGTGTGTGTGTGTGTGTGTGTGCATACTAACACTAGCAGGCAGGGCTGAACACGGTGAACATCACACCCACACTAACACATCCGGGTGGTGCTGAACACAATGCGCTTCCACATGCGCACACGTGCAACACGCATTTTCGGCCAGCCAGGTCATATTCTCCCTCCTCCCAGCCTAGCCCCAGGTACAACACTCATTGTCGTGAACTCTCACCAACACTCCTTACCAGCGGTCAATCTTAGCCCACGTAACACAACCACGGTTGTAAGGTACAACACGGAGTGAGGAATATACAAGATCTTAACTTTCCTTACAGAATATATCCACATCATACATTACCGTGGTTTGTCTTGGTGAGGGAGAGTGGACGAAGGAAGGCAGGAGTTCGTGGCATGGAGGCTCCTTATCATGGAAGGATACGATAATGCATATTGTCTCCCCCCCAACCCCAGCGTGGTTTCGCTCTATAATACACCCACTAACAATGTGTACCTTGTGGTTTACATCTACCAAGCGTGATTTCACATTACACAAACCTGTCACGTATCCTAACGTATAAGTAATGTTGGCTTTTTAACAAAAAAACATATTTACAGATAGTTCACACAGCTATCAATTCATTCACGTAATTAAAAGGACAACCTCATATTGACCAAAAATATAACCACTATACCAAAGAAGTTGTCTGTTCATTCTGAAAAAAAAAAAACCCTACAACAGTGATCGATTAAATCTGGCATCAGCCTAGATGATGGCTGGCTCCACACAACTGCAACGATGCCTGTGCGACTTAGACGTGTGCTCCAGCCGTGGCCAGCACTGGACGTTACCTAGTTCCCCTGAGGGTGCTCCCCCAGAGGCGGAAAACTCCGTGGCAGTAATATTCAACGCATCGACGGACGTACACAGCAGTTTTAGGGTCAAGGTGAAGTTTGGGAAGCAATGTTCGAGGTAAAATGGTGACTACGTGTAAACATATATATGATATGTTATATAAACGCTACGACATACGGCAACTGGGATTTCCTGGGGGTAGGGGGAATGTACGAACAAAAATAATGGTCAGGTTCTTCAACAAATTCGGTGCCGCTATCTTATCTGATCCACCACCAACTCGCCGGGAAAATAATCTCTCATCTTGTTATCGAACATGGCCACGCAAGGTTGTTAGCCATCACTGACGCATCGGTGGTGCTATATCTACGTAATCTCCTGCACGCATTACATACTGACCATTCTACAAACAAGAGCTGATAGCGATATCTCGAGCTCTCTGCACCGCGCATCCACGGAACACTCCCAAGCCCGTCGCGATCCACCCTGACTGAGAAGTGCTTGCACCTTCACATCACAGGCATAACGTCAAACTCACAACCTCGATCCTTGAGACACTCCAAACGCTCCAGCTACAGGATAGCTCAGTCACCCTCCACTGGATTCCCTGCCACGTAGGGGTCGAGGGAAATGAGATCGAGGACCAGGCAGCCAAGGGGGCTACTCATTTCAACGACATAAGCATATATGTTCCAGTGACCCTGAGGCAAACCAATAACTTCATAAAAAAAAAATATACAGCAAGGCTCCACATGAAGAAAAACTTCCACAGCGTCTTCAACACCAGGTCCATTTCTGCCAAATGGTACTTGGTGGCCACGCCACATGCGGTGAACCACCATACAGAGAGAAGGCCTTGTCGAGACAGACCCCAAGTCGATCTTCATCGACTAAGGTGCAAACGTGCTTGGCAGATTGTTGACGGAGTCATGGGAGGATGTGCATAATGTCAGGAGCCAGCAGCAAGCCCACTGGAACACTAGCTTATTGACTGCCATGTGACGCTGTCTCCCGGAGAGAGGACCACACCAGTCAGTAGAGCCCAGATTCAACATATGCAACACGTGCTCCGTATATTCTCGCAAAACATCTTCCACCCAGATAGACTAAACAATGTTCCCGGCAAGTGCGGTTCCCAAGAACTGCTGCCTTCTCCCTCAAGAGGGGTGGTGGGGTGATGGTGGTGGTAGATGGGAGGTAACTCCAAGCCTGGCCAGGTCCACGAGCAAGAGGGGGAAGGTGGTATGGGCTCAGTGACCAGAGGCCTGCATCCACTAGTGCGCCTGGTGTGTCGTTCTCTAAATCAATAGGCAAGATCAACACACAGTATCTACTGGGTTATCCAGTCATCCATTCCAGTCTGCCGGCTGTGTATTTTCCAGAATCAGCGGGTGGGCTCTGACTATTGTGTCTTTTTCTACATCAACAGGCGGAACTGGAGCCGGGATCAATGCCGACAAAGGCCCGTCTCGCACAAGATATGCGACAATCTCTACAAATAACAACCATCCCCATCTCTACCATCTACCTCACTACTCTCCTACGACCCATATCATTTCACTCTGCGATCAGCTTTTAAGATTAATTCAGAAGCACACAAGCCACAATCAATGAAATGCCTCATCCACCTCGTACCCTGAATGACCGAGTTTACATTTACCCCCAAAAAAACAGCTTTTCGTAACTGCTGCCTCACTCGACACCCTCAAAAGACTTCTAGTCTCAACTAGTCTCAGGGATCAAATCCAACGCTATGAAACTGGGCTTCAAGTGAGAGTCTGTCATTAAGTCTACGGGAAAAGTCTGAACGCGTCTGAGAGGAGTGGTTCTCAACACACATCCACGAAAGGGTCTCAGCACTTCTCATGGAACAGGTCTCGATGCCTTTAGAGGAAATGCTTCCACTCCAGTCTGTTAGAACAGGATTTACGAAGCACCGAGGAAGGCATCCTGATATACCTCAGAAAGCAAGTCTCGTCAAGTCGTAAGGAACAAGTCTCATTCTGTTGTAAGATGAAAGTGTAACCAGGTCTATCTTGGTCTCAGATAGAGGTCGACAAGTTTCGGGGGAGGGGTCCGAATGCTTGTGGGGAGGTGTCAACACTTCAAGGAAAGTTTCAAAAGGTCTCTAGGGAGAAGTCTCAACGCTCATGGATGAAGTCTTCAAGAAAGACATCTTATAATTCTCACGGAAAATGTCTCCACATTCGTCAAGAAAGAAGCCTCCTCAATGGAGCAAGTAATGTTTCAACGAGTGTCAAGACAGAGATATCTAAGTGTGACGGGGAAGAGGTTTCCAAATGGGTCTAAGTATCAACAAGTCACAACAAGTAAGGGTTAAAACATGTGTCGGTGTCGAGGTCCAGGGTCTCTTAATGGATCTCAATACGTTTCAGTAAGAGTCTTAAGATGTCTTACGTAACGAATGGGAAAGTGTCTCGAGGTTAGAGCTGTCAATACCACCAAACCGACTTACTTCCGTGGTGTAGCGGTTAGCGCTCCTGACCGTGACGCATTCACGGACCGCTTGGGGTTGAGCGCAAAGGTTTGAATCCTGGTTGGTCGACTGAATGGGTACCACGCTCAGGCAAGGGTATATATATATATATATATATATATATATATATATATATATATATATATATATATACCGTTAGCTGATTAGGGCCTCAGCTGCCTGTGCCGTCTCAGCTTAACATATAAAAAAATCACACTATTCAATTAATGAAAGCTTTTCTGATATGTTAAAAATAAACTTCATACACACTCTGAGACTGTCTCATACAACCACTTTACCAGTCACTCGCAGCAGTTTATCGTTCAAATACTTTGTGCTTCACATATACTGAGCGCCATCATTCAAATACGAACACAAGTGGGGATGGGACCGCCCGTGCAACACTGCTCTCCTACAACACAGCTTTAATCTACTGCCTTTATATGGCAGAGCTGTCTATGTTACACACGCAAATATAGAAAACGTAGATAACGGCAGTTACTTGATATTTCAACAACATTAGTGTTCACCTAAGAGTGTTACATAATCACTATTCGTCACTAAATAACGAACTGCCATATACAAACGAATGTATCAAGGACTATTTTCGTTACAAAGTACGACACAGCTATATTGTAATGTGCCAGATATCTCGGTGCAGGTTCTTACAATCATACACCGTGAATCAAAATGCTTTGATTACCCTGGTATATGAGAAGTTGTCCTATAATACAAGCCAAGGAAAGATCTGATAATTCCAGTTTACTGGTCAAATGAACCATCCCGGAATCTCCACATAAATAATCCTTTTATGACTTTGGTGGGAAAAAGAGGTCAACAAAGACAACTCCACCCTGCAAAAACCAGCACAGAAGACGTAACTGTGAGGGCTTCATCTCCTACTTCTGATACGAACAAGAGTATATTATGACGGAGAACTCTAAACTCGACCAACACTAGCACTCCACACTAGCCTTGCTCCGCTGCATCCCCAACTACAAACAACTTTGGGTTGCGGTCGTGTAGCGCACAGGGTAGAGTGTCTTTAGTATGAGGGGTCGGGACAAGTTAACATCATGGAGGAGGGAGAGGCAAGTTTCCATATTAGTGAGGACCAACGGTGCTGGCGCGGGCAGCGCGCACGCCACAACGGAACCAAAACAAAGGACCAGCATCTTGGCGGGAACCCTAGTTGATAACCCGGGAAAAAACATTTAGCAGCTGTCTATTCATATATAAACCGGTATATATGTACATACAAATAAAAATATAAATGGATACACATGTGTAAATGCATAGACACACATGTATCACGCGGGATAGGATCGGAATACTAAAGCGTCATGACATCAAAGAACAAGTCAACGCCTGCTGTCGAGAGAGTTGTGTAAGGTGAGCAACTTGACGTATTAGAACAAAGCATTATTCTATTTTCATCTACGACGGGACGATGGGTGGGACTTTGTTCATGCTCTTCTTTGTGTATGCTAAGGAAGAGCGTTTAAGAACCGGCTTTCTTGACGTCTAATATAAAGGATGAAAACACATTGAAAATATTTTGACCAAAGTTTCATCGACTTGATGAATTTTGAAGTATGCAGTATCTACTTCAAATCACATAATCTCCATCGTTTCTATCATAAACATGATCGTTTGGCTGCTGTTTATACAGACAAGTTAATCACCGTGGGGTAATTTCAAAGGAAAATTACCACAATAAACAGAGTGAACTATCGAATATAGTGGCATCCATAAAACACAGTCCCCGTGACTATTTTAAATAATCAGTTTTCGCGACCGAGGCGAGTATAGGATAGTAACTTACGGTTTACACAACTAAGGTTTTGAGAGGCTGATAGACATTATGGCTACTTTAAGCAGGTCACAACATACAATTACACACAATATTGGTAGAAGGATGTAGTGAAAGATGCTCTGGGTGTTTGGGGCCTGAACAAGCAGTAGGGTGAGAGGCATGGAAGGGACAGAGCGCAATGGATCAATGTGGTGTATGGGGGACCCATCGTGACAATGGGTTGAACCAAGACAAATAAAACGGCCAAAGGAACCTAAGGAAAGATGTGTGGGGTGCTAGTGAACAGGAATCTCTGGTTTCGGTACATTAGACATGAGAGATGTACATCAGACATGGAGAGATGTGAGCGAATTAAGCTGTCTATCATCCGGAAACGGCGAACAAGTGCAAATACATATTTTTTTCCACACTTGTCCTCCGCTTCCTGCATGAGCGAGATACTACTAGGAAACAAACGAAAAAAGGCCGCTGTCGCTCACATCTATTTCTAGCTGTCATGTGCAATACACCGACACAACACACACACACACACACACACACACCTTACCCAGCCCATCAGCAACGGATTAGGAAACTGTGAGGGTCAGCAGTTTTAACGACTTGTGTTACGCTCGAGGCAGGACGAAGCCTAACAGTGGAGACAACCTGAATGTTATACAACGTTCTTCATGAAGGTTATACACTCGACACCATTCACGAAGAGTTAAACACTTCATTTGTCGCTCATCACCAAACTTGCTGATTTTCCAAACAAAGTGGGTCTACGTGGAGCATTCCAGCCGCCATATGGCCTCTTGACATACATGATGAGCTCATTTTGCCACGCTCGCTCACCCTTAAATTTGCTGACTTACCATAATAAGTCACAGACAGCGCCTTGTGCTCCCGACACCAACCTCTTTTAAAAACCGTACGACAAGCTGTCAGAGAGTCTCGAGGAGCTGGTCTCCACCTAGTGCCGACTTTCCGCCTACAGTTCCCCGGAGACAGAAGTCCTCTGCACTCCATCTTGATGAAATTGAATCTATTTTCTATTACAGGAAGATTTCCTTTATATCCTTCGTTCACGACAAGCAATTACATTTATAGTGTTCTCTCATATAAATGAGAATATATATATATATATATATATATATATATATATAAATATATATATATATATATATATATATATATATATATATATATATATTCCTATGAGTCCACCGGGGAAAATGAAACACGATAAGTTCCCAAGTGCACTTTCGTGTAATAATCACATCATCACCTCACTGAATCCTACCAAGCATTATTCAAGCGACCTACATATTTCCTACAATACATTCACGATCAACTGAGCAGATCCAAGTTCGCTTACCAGTACTGAGTTAGAGCCCTGTGGCCACCATATAGCCTCTCGACATTCAAGATGAATCAATTGGTAAGCACTACCAAGCTTGCCCACTCCTGAAACTGATGACATATCACAGCAGGCACTAAACTGCGACTTATGCCCTCGACACTAAGTCTCCATAAGCCCCAAGAACATTCAGTTATAGATTCCACCTATATTCTTAAAATAAGACAAAAATACAAGACTATTTTGTATGAAGACCGGCAATTCATTCTCGACAGACTTTGGTCCAGGATGAAATGCCATTCTCTCTCTCTCTCTCTCTCATATATATATATATATATATATATATATATATATATATATATATATATATATATATATATATATATATATATCACCAGCACTTTGAACTCAAGAAATGGTTGGCAAATAATATCCTGCCTCAGCGTAGAGGAAGTAAATGATAAGTGAAAGATAAAATAATAAACAAAAGGGAAGGTGTACAAGTGTATGGATGAGACCTCACCTCAGCGGGTCTGTCTCGACACGGTGCTCTGGGAGGAGTCACCCGAGGATGATCCTCTTGACTCCGACCACGACGATGATGCTATCACGTCCGACCCTTGACAAACGACCCATTTCCTCAAATGCTCCACTACAATGAGCAAATAAGTCTCTTCCGTCAGGACTATGTCTACATTTTGACAGGAATGATAAACAAATGTGATAAAGCAACTTCAAAATCGACTTACAGAAGGCAGGAAACAGAAAAGAGACTAAGTTAAAAATCGAGAGTCGAGGCCATGCTAAGCTAACACGATCAACATCGGCAACCTCCTGGCCCCCAGCATCCGGCCTAGAGCTTGGCGTGGGAAAGACGCGTCCTAACCTAGCCCAGCAGACAGCCTGCCACCTAGTCGGCCCTTACCTTCCTCGTCTCTTGAGCCGTCCACGTCGGACGGTCTCCCGCTGGAATTATGCACCTCAAATATTCAATAAATCACCCACCATCACTGGAATAATACACCTCAAATATTCAACAAATCATCCACCATCACTGGAATAATACACCTCAAATATTCAATAAATCCTCCCGACCCAAGTCATGACAATGCAATGTATGTACCGTACCTCGACGGTGCAATGCCAGTCCCTCACATGAAACCAACCATATCCTTAACTTCACATATTCGTCTGCCGGTTCCTCGTGATGATGATCGAACACGTAACAATCACAGTAGGCGGACGGGCCAAGTAACCATGATAACTTGAAGTCCTGCCACTTATTTTCAGTGCGGACGAAGAATGAAAGGCTGGAAGAACATCCACTGAAACACTGGGGGTCTTGTACCCACCACAGCCCAGGCTGTGGACACGGGCTGGATGGGGTTGACCAAGCTGCTCGAAGCCGCAGCTCTCAGGCCCACACAGTTCTCTCCACAGCCGAGGCTTGTCTGGTTACCATACTTTGTACGCACTTGTCCGGTGCACTCTTAAACTTCTTTACTATACATCCCATGCCGTTTCCGAGGATAGCTGGCTTCAAGTCTAGGGCCCCAGATGTTTGAGGTGCGCGCGCTCTCTCTCTGCTTATCGCACCTATGGAGGTCAAGGACTGGTATTTTACAAAGTCTATTGTTCCAGTACGGTGTCACTTCCGAATGTAAGCCGATGAAAAATTTAGACGCAGTAAGCCAGTAAACAACTCTGTACAACATGTTCTTGCAAATCTACATTTAGTACACGCCCCTCATGTGTGGTGAAGCGTGAAACCTCATAAAAAAAAGTATATAATGATAGCTGAAGTTAACAGAATTTGTCAAGGACAAGATCTCATTAAGTAATCGACATGCAATATATATATATATATATATATATATATATATATATATATATATATATATATATATATAGTCAATTGGGAGGTGAGTTTGAATGGTGAAAAACTGGAGGAAGTGAAGTGTTTTAGATATCTGGGAGTGGATCTGTCAGCGGATGGAACCATGGAAGCGGAAGTGGATCATAGGGTGGGGGAGGGGGCGAAAATTTTGGGAGCCTTGAAAAATGTGTGGAAGTCGAGAACATTATCCCGGAAAGCAAAAATGGGTATGTTTGAAGGGATAGTAGTTCCAACAATGTTGTATGGTTGCGAGGCGTGGGCTATGGATAGAGTTGTGCGCAGGAGGATGGATGTGCTGGAAATGAGATGTTTGAGGACAATGTGTGGTGTGAGGTGGTTTGATCGAGTAAGTAACGTAAGGGTAAAGAGAGATGTGTGGAAATAAAAAGAGCGTGGTTGAGAGAGCAGAAGAGGGTGTTTTGAAATGGTTTGGGCACATGGAGAGAATGAGTGAGAAAAGATTGACCAAGAGGATATATGTGTCGGAGGTGGAGGGAACGAGGAGAAGAGGGAGACCAAATTGGAGGTGGAAAGATGGAGTGAAAAGGATTTTGTGTGATCGGGGCCTGAACATGCAGGAGGGTGAAAGGAGGGCAAGGAATAGAGTGAATTGGAGCGATGTGGTATACAGGGGTTGACGTGCTGTCAGTGGATTGAATCAAGGCATGTGAAGCGTCCGGGGTAAACCATGGAAAGCTGTGTAGGTATGTATATCTGCGTGTGTGGACGTGTGTATGTACATGTGTATGGGGGGAGTTGGAATATATATATATATATATATAAACGTACATATTCATACTTGCCCTTAATCCATTCCCGGCGCCATCCCGCCCCACAGGAAACAGCATCGCTGCCCCCCGCTTCAGCGAGGTAACGCCAAGAAAACTGACTAAAAAGTTTTTGCCACGTTCGTTCACACTCACTTCCTAGCTGTCATGAGTAATGCATCGAAACCACAGCTCCCTATCCACATCCAGGCCCCACATACATTTCCATGGTTTACCCTAGACGTTTTACATGCCCTGATTCTGTCCATTGACAGCACGTCAACCCCAGCATCCCACATCGTTCCAAATCCCTCTATTCCATGCATGCCTTTCACCCTCCTGCGTGTTCCGGCCCCGATCGCTCAAAATCTTTTTCACTCCATCCTTCCACCTCAAATGTGGTCTCCTGCTTCTCCTTGTTCCCTCCACCTCTGACACATATATCCTCTTTGTCAATTTTTCCTCACTCATTTTCTCCATATGTCCAAACCACTTCAACACATCCTCTTCTGCTCTCTCAACCACACTCTTTACATTACCACACATCTATCTTACTCTTCATTACTTGTTCAAACCAATTCAAACTAATGTGATTTGCGTAAATCTACAGAACCTCTGAATCTTACTTCTCCAAATTATCAACCCTATTATCTTTCGCAAAAGTAAAATATTAAAAGGGATTTCATCCCATCAGCAAACAACGAGACCAGCAACTTTGTTTTACATCAGCTGAATCACTCTATTCAGATCTGTCCACCACTTTTCGTGTAAACATCAAATACAAGTGCTGATCAAATCAGTTACACAAAAGGAGCGACTGTAAATACATTTGGACGCCTGTGCTGAGAACACATTTAAATATGCATCTATTCAACTTGCAACTCGCATCAAATGAGCGCCCACACACTAAAAACCATTTATTTTACCGAGAACGATCCAGCTGCACTAGTTCCAGTACGCGGGGCTCCGTCTCATTAAAGACATTGCAGTGCATATATGATAAATATGAAACTGATATCTTACAGCTTCAACATCAGCGGGAAGATAACCAATATCCTGATACCGTGATGAGGCGAGGGTATAACGCTTGCCAGACAACATCCAAGCTCTCCAGTACACCTCAACAGAAAGGTTAACATTTGGTGCACTCTCAAGGAGCAACTTTCACACACGATATACAATGAGGACTGAGGCCAGGGGTCCAGCCCTATGATTCACCAGCACAAAGATTCTCAAGAGATGACTTCACTTGGTTACAAGAGGAATGGGGGGCCGCAGTGTTGCGAGAGGATGCCAAATACCTAAACACAGTAAGGTTAATTTTGCACGCTCGTTCATGCCAATGATAACAACTTCAGTGAGATCTCAGATGTACTTACTACCACATCGTACGACCGATGAAAACGAACTTATGTAAACCGCCATTCAACCATGGTTACTTTTTTCTCTTGAAAGACTTACATTCTAATAAGCAAAACAGTATGCGAACAGCTTATCTATTCTAGTATCACATGGTCACCAACTTTCAAAATGAGCAAAAGCATAACTTCAATTCTGTTTTCTATCACGTTTCTACGAGAGGATACAATGTCTGCGTCTTTATTTCGTGTCATCCAAATAATGTTTCGATACAAAATGTGTTTAGTATTATTTTCAATGTTGTAACGTCCCCGTCTTTGTTTAATGAAAAAGCAATACATAGAAAAGGATCATCTTAAAATGAATTCGTCTTTAGAGACGTGGTGTTGATCGTGAAAGACAATTCGAAATATTCATTTTTGTACAAGATGGAAATGTTTAAACGTGAAAGCTCACCATAAGTAACAAATGCTAGATTAAACTTTCAAACCTTATCACTCTGTAACAATCTGGCAACACTGAAAACAGTTCTAATAGATGGCAACGAAACCATTTTCAGTTTTAAGTTCAGAAATTAATTAGTTGTTTGTGTTATGAACCTCCATGATTCATATCTCTAACCATTACAGTTTACAAAGTCCCGCAACTCAATACAATATCGTTCCTCGGGCCCTGATACGCGAAAGTTGCTGATACTGTTTGGCTATTCCACCGCATAAATCTATTATACCTTGACCTGGTTGTGGAGGCAACTCTAACTCCAAAGCACAAAGCCAAGTAGCACTGCTGCTTCTCTTATCCTCGACAATGTTACACAAAAGACGCGACTGTAAATACATTTGGACGCCTGTGACGAAACTACAATAAACATTTATGGATTCAACTCAACTTGCAACTCTCATTAAATGAACGCCCACCCAATGAAGATCATTTATTCTACGAGAACTATCTAGCTGCACCAGTTTCAGCCATAGGTCTAGATATCCTCTAAAACCTGGTTGGTTCCTAAAGTGTTCCAATGAGAAGTCCATATCTTTAATCCTTGCTGACAGTGTGCTGAAATTAGCAGAGTTATAGCATCTTTATAGCACCCATATATCTCGTCTTGGGTATTATCAAGCCAGAGATATTTTCTAAAGCAGGCTGATAGAAATCCACACAGCCCACTATTTTTCAAGTGTACATTAAATACTCCTCCAGTCCGACCCTAATGCCTTCAGTGGTTCAGGATGAATAAGAAATGTGATTGATCTTTGTGTCCTTTCCAACTGCACAATTCTGCCCGCCCTGAGGGGAGATGTAAGCAAAATGGTATTCTAGTCTGCATGGTATATGTGTACTCTGAAGGCCATCATCATCAATAATTCAGCCTTTTTCGTCTTAAGGATAGTAAGATCCAGACCCCTTCTTTCAAGAGGGGAAAGGCTGTTCATACATACTCTTAAAACATTTGTTCCCCATTTTTTCCCATCGTATTTATTTGTGTCTGATAGTCTATAGGCTTCTATGTATTATCTTCCAACAAAAAAGTAGTTGTTATTACCTCATATCCGTTAAATAGCAATATCTTCAGTGGGCTAAAAGATATTACTGATGTTAAGTGGCAGTCTACAAATGTCTCGACAAGATATGTTCTGGCGTTTATTCTGGTATCATAAGCAAAATATATGAAGCTGCGGTTAAGTCTACACTTAGTCAGGTATGAGAGCGACAAACAGCTAGGTTGTTAGGAAAGTACACTTCGCAACCTTAATATGATGCAAAGTCCCGATAGCTTTCATTTCATTTGACTGAAAATTGATGAAATTTCAAAATCAAAGAGTAAAATCTCGCTTAGGACTAACGAAAAAAAAAAAAAATCACGTTATATCTAACCAAAATGCAACTCATTTTGCCAAGCTGGTGATCGGAAATTAAGGCGCTGGCTGTCACATAAATTGCTGACTCCATCTTAGGCTTCAAGCTAAGGATCACTGACTTGAAACATCGTTAGGTTTCACCGGAATGCAACAGAACATACCAACGCTGGTTATTGGACACTACCACGGAAAGATACAGTGCCAAGGAGTGGAGAAGGTGACAAATAAAATGTTAAAACAAGGGTACACATCAACTAACCAACTAACCTGACATGGTCTACGAACACAAATGATAACAGGTATTACAACCTGATCCTTTCTCCAATTCTTTTAAAACATCAAGATACAACTTGTAATGTCAACGCAAAGTCTTGCCATCGATCCACATCTGTGAGTGAGTCCTGGAGAAATAATATAAAATTCCAACGTACAGGGGAATGTGCATACTTCCGCATCAGCAGGCACGTTATACACCTCACGTGCCATGAATGCATGAACGCTGCCCGAGGAAGTTTTCAAAATAAAAATATTATGTGCACGCGCTTGTGTGATGACTACGTGTGTTTTACGACCGATGTGAACAATGCCACAAAAAATCAACAAAGAAATATTATGGAAATTATGAAAAGCATGAGTGCAGTCGCTGAGAAATGAGCCTGTACGAGTTTTCACAATGTTTCATGACTGTCCTAAAAACCTTTAGATTTGATTTCAAAAATATGGTGACAGACAGACAATCTTGCTGGCCAATAATCTAGGCTGTTAATTCCCCTGTTATCCTGCTGAACAATGTATCTTTTTTTTTTGTTCTTGTTCGGTCTTATCGTTTGCCAAGTGTCATGACGTTTTTACCGATGCAGTACAAGTTTTGCGACATTTATGAAATAAACACGGCAAAAGTTTTTATGTCGAAAATCGTTCGAGCTGTGAATTTAATCTATGACGCCCAGAAGGAGGGGGTAGAAATTCTAGTACAAGGTCATGCAGTCAGATGTTAAGTACACTAGCATTCGTGTCACGCACTACACACTGTACTCTGTATGTAACACACAGATAATTGAGGTAAATTATAAGACAATGGGAATTAACATCCACTACAGCGTTGGTGACGTTACAAAATATTACGGTCTCTAAACTATTTCCCAACTTATAGGATAATGTTCAGGCAAGCGGTGACATATCGTAGGTAAGACTCGCTTTGGTAGAAGGCCCACACCAGTTGGATACTCAAAGCAATCGATAAACTCTATGTCTGTTAGGGTTCACAGGAACGAAGTTCCAGCGAACAGAAGAATATAACAGATCCTCTGCCAGGTAGGCCTGTTCCCTGAGAGAACGTGTCACAGAGGTCGGGATAAAATTACCTTGAAAGCATACCTACGAAGGAACGAGAAAAAGACACCAGAGCAACTCCTTCAAACATCAAGTTGCGACGAATTTTGTAAAATATCATCTATAACATAGGAACAACACTAATGATGCATATACATCATAAAATTGCGAGGGCCGCAACCTATGGTGTATCATGACGCATGACAATAACCAGTCATATAAATGGCATTTAGAAACTACTGCAGGAAGCATTACAAAAAAGAAGGGTTAGATTCAATAAAAAGGTGTCAGAATCAACTGAAAAAAAAAAAAAAACAGTATTCTTGAGTATATGTAAGAAAGGTACAATCGACCATCAATTTTCGCTCCTGTAGTTGTTTCTGACGCTTGAACTGATGTTATTGTAAACTCTGCCATTTACCCCCAAGCCAACCTTCAGCACTTCCGCCCCTCACCTCTCCAGTGACACAAGACTATCACCGTGAAGGTCCCACACCACACGAACCGTCACACCGAGCCGCCAGATGGTTAACCAGTCAAATTCAAGTTATCTGTAAAAATCATAAGTAAAAAAGTTTTCTTCGCTGTCTCTGCATTTGGAGCCCCTCAGATCATTTTGCTTTCATTATGTGTTCGTACTGTAACTACATGTCTCTGCTAATCTTTAAAAAAAAAAAAAAAAAAAGTGTTCGCAAAAGGGCAGCAGTATAATTGAAATGGAATTACCATTAAAACATTCTCCATTGCTGTTTTTAATATACAAATTGAAGGTTTTGATTCTGATGATTAGACAGGCTCTTTCGTAAGACCATGGGGATAATGACATGCCTGCAACCTAATATGGCTCACATGACAAAATGTGTACTAACTACTTTCATTTCGTGCACACCTGAAATTCTTAAGTTTCCACAAGGAACATATATAAGTAGGCTTCCTTCTTCATGGAACATATCATGTCTTGAACCCTTATACTACAGTTATATTTGCAGCAGAGTATCTTCATCAGGACTGCACATATAAAGGATAAAATTTAGCTTTCAAAATGTTAATATACGAGGGATCCGGGCACCTCAGTAACTCAATTGTCACACGACATAAATCACACATTTTATTATTATTATCATTATTATTATTATCATCATTATTATATATATATATATATATATATATATATATATATATATATATATATATATATATATATATATTATCCCTGAGGATAGGGGAGAAAGAATACTTCCCACGTATTCCCTGCGTGTCGTAGAAGGCGACTAAAAGGGAAGGGAGCGGGGGGCTGGAAATCCTCCCCTTTTTTTTTTTTTTCCCCCAAAGGAAGGAACAGAGAAGGGGGCTGGATGAGGATGTTTCCTCAGAGGCCCAGTCCTCTGTTCTTAACGCTACCTCGCTGACGCGGGAAATGGCGAATAGTATGAAAGAAAGATATATATATATATATATATATATATATATATATATATATATATATATATATATATATATATATATATAAGCTTTCTATTGTGTTCTTCCATATAAACCTTCTTGGAACCAATCTAGCACACATTTCCTGAGGTGGCCGGCATTGAAACCCTTCCTCGTACACAATACCTGCTTCTCTCCTGGGAAATTCCATAACCTCCAAACCTCAGTGTTGCCTTATCTGACAACTTTCTTCGTCAGTTTCGATAAGTTTCATATAAAAAATGTATATCATAACCTGCCTGAAGTTGACACGCCATCTAATGCACACATGGACATCTACCACTACACTCTTCAAGGTATCTGAAATACGTAGGGCACTGGATTCCATTATCAGCCTAACATTTATCTAACGTAACATTTACCATATGCACGATACTGCAGTGGGACAAGCGAAAGCAACATAATGAACGAACAAAATTAGAGAGAGAAATGTTTCTAACCTCCATCAGCTTATCTAGTGGAGAGGTGTAATCGTTTGCCTTCAGCATATAACCAAAGAGGAGAGTCTCCAACCTCGCCATTTTCATCGAAGCCCAGCAACCTTTAACCTTGAGGCCCACTTACATCTCTCATCGTTGACAGCAAGCTTCAACTAGGAAAATAGAATTACGTTGGCCTTTAGCTCTCAAAATTGTACTTCTACCTGAAGTGAGGCAAACTACTTCGTGACCAGTTACAACCAAATGGGTCATATAAATGGCATATAATGGGCGGATGGGTGGGTTAAAGGAGACTAAGTGAATAGATTGCGATAGTGGCAGAGAGCTCATGTTTAAAGGTGGTTGTAACAAGGTTCATATGGTGGAGGTACCAGGATAAAAAAAAAATCTACATAATGGTAACATTCAATTACAGTCGTTCCTAACCTATCATAATTTGGGATCCTCTAAAAACTTTAGGCAAAGGAACAAATCAATGTCGAGATCAAGACTGTCTAAACGTTACTGAATTAAGTGGCTGTCAACATATGAACGATCATATCCTTAAAAACACGTTTAACTGAATATGTTGTAAAAACTGTAATGGTCATGAGTGGGGCAGGTGTAAGGGGCATGATAATGGTGCGATCATGATGCAGTTGCTTTGGTTAAGGTGAAGGCAACTGGGTCATGGCACAGGTGGCTGAATCATGGTACACCTGGCCGAGTCATGATGCTGGTGACCTGAGTCTGAGTCTTAAGGGTGGCTTGATCATGACATATAATTACGTGGTTATGTCTGGCTCATGGTGCGGCTGGTAGGGTTAAGGTGCATAAGACTGGGTCAAGGAACAGATGGCTGATTCCTGGTACAAACGAGTCATGAAAGTGATCATATGGTGCAACTGGCTGGGTAATGGTGCGAGTCCTGGACAGGTGCAAATTTCTAGGTCAGGGAAGAGATGGCTGGATAACGATGAAAATGATTAGGTTTTGGTGCAAGTGATTGAGTCCGTTGAGTTTTGGTGCAAGTGGGTGAGTCCGTTACTCGAGCACCAAAATGCTTGTACAAGGTTACCAATGAACGAGTTTAAAATCAAATGGAATGACATACGAAATCAAACTTCATACTGAAAATTATCACTTACCGATTCATTTGTATTTACCAAAGACGTAGCGTTCAGAACAGAGGAGTGAGCCGAAGAGGGAATATCCTCACTTGGCCCCCTTCTCTATTCCTTCTTTTGGAAAATAAAAAACGGGAGACGAGGATTTCTAGCACCCCGCTCACTCCCCTCCTACTGATTTTTGTATTTACCAAAGACTACTTTCAGTGAACGGATTAAAAAAAATTCTTTACCAAATCTATTTATACCGTATGGGCAATTCGGCACAAATACAAGCTACCCAACGTAACGTTTTCTTTTGTCTGTAAGGGATGCAGAGTGAAGAAATGCAAGAAGTTTCTGGACAAGGCGTACCAGACCAGCTCCGTGGGCATGCATTCAGTAGCTTCCAACAGTTTGGTCCACCAACGACCCAACAACCAGCCTGAGTAGAAACGGGCTGTGAGGACAGACTTACGGAGACTATTACCAATATAAAGGATACGTGGCTTCCCTTTCGTAAATTCAACTTCATGTACTTTTCCCAAAGGCACAGGCAAATAAACATAATTTTTCATAATCAAGATCTGAAGTATAATAGGGTTCTCTATCTTATCCTAAGATTTCCTTTAACTTACAAAGGTCACTTGGTAGCGTTTAAAAATATGTACCACTTCCTAACGTGTTTTCATGTCTTGGTTACATTGTAGTGTCCCTTACGGTAGTGTTCGTCGTTTGATTATATTAGAACGTAAGGTTTCGTAAGAAAATCCTTCCTTTTTCCCCCATTGTAACAAGTAACTCTATACAGGGTATTTCTGACTCCACAAAAACGTAAAAACTATGCACGTTTTTCGCACACAGCACAGCAATGATTCAATCCACACAATGAGGGGGAAAAAGTGAACAGGTCGAAACAGAAGCTTTCTGCATGCATACACTTAAGGTAATATGTAACCCCGATAATAGCTCACAAACCAAACACAGCAAGCAAAGAAAACCCAAATGATCAAAGGAAACCGCAAACTATCTTGTCGAACATTAGGAGTGTAAGCACTCGCCTTACCTCACTCTTGTCATCACCCTTACATTTCTTAGGTACGTATACAATTAGACGACGATTAAATACCTAAGGTAATAAACGTCTAACTTCAACCTGACTGTTTATTTAGAAACGGAAGATGACCCTTCCTGAGCTTTTCCAGTCGGTTCATAAAACACCCGAGACGGTGTCAGTAAAAATCTTAGGGAAAAGGTTGTCTACGACTGAAGCAACTTTGGCCTCCGCATTGGTAGCGAATCCAGAACATCCTAGTCCAATTTTGGCGAGTCCTACTGGAGAAGTGCACTACAATAATACGAGGTCAATATAATCCTTATGCCTTCGTTTGATGCATATACTTGTGAAATAACTATCGTGGGTGTTTCACAACTTCCATTTCACATGATTTGTATATATAACAGACCCAGAGAACCAAAGAAAAAAATGTGTAAAATCAGACATCTACCCTACTCAATACACACTCTACTGGCAAAACATTGTTCTCGAAGCCTGTCAACATTACGTTAGTCTTTATACTGTTCACATTACAACTGTCAGGACATGCAGTGATGGGTGCGCAAACTGGTCTCGCTATAATTTTAATGGTGAGGGCCAAGGTTTAGCGATTAGCAAGGTGGACGCTCTGTCCAGAGGGTCAGTTGGAAGTTAATAAACCATTCTAATGTGTAACTCAGCTTTTGAAAAATATAGTTAACCAAATTTCTAAACGAAACCCCAATGCTTTTTTTCTATACTGATAACGTAAATTACTTAAAATGGTTTTTCCAGTTTAAAAAATATAATCCTGTAGCAGAATAAAATTGGCATGCAAAATTTTCAATTTTGTTAAGCAACACATAACTTAGTAAGTTGTTAGTGTGATGTTGTTATCCTCCTCGTCAGCGTTAACAGATCGTTGTGCCACCGAGCCGATGATAGTCGTCTGCCAAATCTGATTCTAGTCTCCCAATGCGCTAAAATGATTTCTATTGTGCTCGTGACGAATCAATATGTCACTGTAGCTGAAATAATCAAATACACTCTCAACAACAAAAAGAAAGCCCATTAGGCCTAACAAAACAACATAGGTCGAAATGGTCGTCAAGCAGGAAGACATGGCTCTCACACACTTTACATTCTCGTGGCGTACAATATGACAAAACTATACCACATATAACCCTTCCCACATCACCATCTACCCACATTCCCAAAGTTAATAAGAATTTCATGAAGTCAAGGGCCGAGAATCTTCCTGACCTTGCCGTACAAACCATGCCAAAACTCGCAGGCCGACCGCTCCACAGGATATAGTCATCAATATTCTTCTCAATGATGAATTAATATTATCTCATACATAGCCTTACCTTTAATCTACGCAGATTGCCATCCCTTGCTGCGTTGAAAACCCCGTTCTTAAACTCCATGTTTGTTATTCAGTGACCAAAACACTGGAGAGAACGAGACTCAAGAACACATCTCCACCCGACACACTCCAACAGCTGACTGGCCAAACATTCACAGTGTGGAGCCGAGCCTCCCGCGCCCGTCGCTAGAGGGCCGTCGTCGCCGCCATAACAAATGCGCACGTGGTTAGTTCACGGGCCAAAAACGGCAGCAAAGGTTAAAATGAGGACTACCCTCCCCCAATCTGCCCTAGTAGAATGCTCATGATGTAATCTTAAAACATCGCATTTGATGCTCACCTCTGTAAATCGATTAAGTGAAGCATGATTATATCAGGTAAAGGTGTCGAGATTTGTATAGACATGTTAAATTTCTTCAGGATTGACTTGTAGGAACGGATTTGAAGAATTTGAGTTGGTTGGAGGTTTCTAAGGAATCCAGCAAGATTAAAAGAAAGGATAAAAGAAGAAACGCATCTAGGTAATAAAGCCTAGACTTCAACCCAAGTACTCCATTGTTA
Organism: Panulirus ornatus; assembly: GCF_036320965.1. Classification (NCBI taxonomy): domain Eukaryota; kingdom Metazoa; phylum Arthropoda; class Malacostraca; order Decapoda; family Palinuridae; genus Panulirus; species Panulirus ornatus. Next base: position 47,149,106 of record NC_092237.1, read on the forward strand.
CTAATATTAGACTGTCAATCAAAATGAAAAAAGTTTAACATTCCAGCAAAAAAACCAGGCATCTAAGACACAAATGTATGTTTTATCCTAAACGGACATTAACAACCAAAGATCTTATAACCAGTATGCGTATTCGATAAACATAGTCTATTATATTCAGTTGATATTTAACAGATGATAGCGTTCGACTTAATTTGGGCAGATGGCAATTACATTATCTGTAATTATACCTCGTGCAGTCACAGTTATGTATAAGTGCACTAGACTCAACCCCTGTTTGGGCTGCTTTATGACAGTATGGAGGATTTATGCTCACTGTGTCGACACCGATCACATGAGCTTTATGGTAAATTTATATCACCTGAAGAATTGGAGATTAATTCTATTTTCCAACAACCCTGGCCTTGTCAAATTTGGGTACCAGTGCCCGTGATTGGCGCCTTAAAAAGCACGTATGTTAAAGTTCATAATTAACATATACTGTCATCTAAGAATACCCAGGTCCCTTTTTTGCCGATGAATAACCGGGTAGAACCTTGTAGAATATTTTTTCTTCATTAGTGTGGTTTCGCATAATTTCCAAACACCCTTCTGATATCTTCAATTCCCTTCTCGCTCCCTTGTGCTCCCACACTATTTTTTTGCTCGCTTGTTTCCAATTGTCATTTTCATACTTTCAATGTCCAATCTTCCATTGGTAGTTTCCCTCCATACAACCATCATCATATAACATCACATTCTCAAACCTGTTTTATTACCTCATACATTTCGTTGCAAGTTTACTATATTTTTCAATCCCATTGCCATTTCTGTTTGTATTTCACCTGTGGCTTGGTTTCCATAACTGTTACCATATAAGCTTTCATTTATCTGTCAACTATCCCTTTTATCACCGGATTTTAATGACCTATCGTCTTTTCCAGTTTCATTATCACCCACAACAACTCAAATTCGACATGGATATACATTTTGGCAGCGACATCAAAGTTCATTTATGACACCAGTATATTTTTTTCCTCAGAGTTATGACTGTAAAAAAAAAAAAAGCAGAACATTTGACCAGAACTGGCCATTATTTCTCAACTCATACATCAAACAAATCCCTACATAAGCATCAAATCTTTTGATGTTTTATGCATTTCTTTTCAGTTCCTAACTATTAAAAGTTCATTTGGAGAGATTCTGTGTATAATATGTACTGTGTTGCATGGTGGCATTTTTGACAGGCCTTAGTAAAGAGGAAGCCATTCTACCTGCACCAGCCTGTGCACCAGAGGATGTGACCTATGAGTGTATGGATTTGAGCCACCCCTGTAAATGATAATAGAATTAAGATATTGATAAAAGTAATGTTTATACACACCTAGACATCTTCCCATTGCATCATCTTCCTTAGTTTTCCGCATGAGTGAAAAACTATTACTTTCATGTCCATAAGCCTGAGTTATCTGCCCACATAAAAATTAAGTTCAGTTCAGTCCAAACATTTGTGCAAGCAAAGTGTGTCAGATATGCAAAGCTAGATTTCAGTAGTGCTTGCAATTAGTTGCACAGGCACACCTTTGTCCGAGTGACTATTTTAAATTATCAATAAGCAAGTTACTGATGTTACTGGACTCTGCCAGCAAACAAATAGATTTAGTGAATTGTTAATTTTGGCAAGGCTGCACCCTTGTCAATGGATGAAAAGATCAGTTTTGTTTGAGGAACTTCTCACTTCAAAGAGGTTCATCATTTCGTTGCCTCTTCTCGAAATATAGACAAAACTTCTTTAGGAGCCCCATAAATGGGTCCTGGAGTTGTTTACTTACAAAACAACTTCCCAGGAACCAGTTTATGAAACACTCTAGCATTGTGAATTCTCAAAGACTACTATGTATTGTTACCTCCATAGGATACCACACTATGTATTGTTATCTGCATAAGATACCACACTTTCAGCTTGAAATAACCATGTAAAGAATATTGGTCATTTGATACAAAAAAATGTATAACACGCCTCAGAAAGAAAACATCACCGTGAAACTGCCCCATATAAAAGGAAAAATGAAAAGCAAAATAGTATCAATGTAAGAAAGAGAAAGGAAGATGTAAGCATAAGAGCATTTGTCACTAAGTGTGGATATGCAAGAAAAAGAACAAGACATAGGTGAGAAAGGTCTTACTGAAAAATCCCTTACCCATGATTATTCCTATTTCACTCCAGTCTTCAACCATTAATATCTGAGGCTTATTCATATACAATCTTATAGATTCATTAAGTTTTCATCTAATAATATATAAGTATTCTTGGTTATATAAAAATTCACAAACAATTTACACTTTTCTTTACCACTAAATAATTTTGTCTGCGTTAGGTGTGATTTGCACTTGAATGACTAACCATGACCATGATGTAAGTACATGGTGCATTTCAGACTACTGATATATTGAACTGCATATCATTTTGCAAATACTGCAATGAATCATGACAAGTGAAACCTATCAGTGACAGGCCTGTATATGGTGTTTGTCTGCTCTTACCATTGATCAAAAGGAGTACTGACAAATAAAATGTCTTTGAATGAAGCTTACTTTCAGCCAAGATTACATTAAGAGTGAAGAATCTGTTCATAAAAAAAAGTTGAGAAAATGTTGGCTATATGGGCGTTATAATCAAAATTAACTGGTACCAGTGAGCTCCCACATCATCCATCTAAATCCCTGTCATGCATTCACAGTTGTTTTATGCAAGAAAGAAGCTAAAAAAAATATTGTTTTTAACTGAATGATCAGCATCTAAATAAAAATGGCATTTAAGTGAAAAAAGAAACTACTGTAAACTATCATGTGAAAAACATGAACCAGAGATTTATGAAAATATATGAAAACAAGGAAAATGAAGGATTTTGATGCATAAATTTGGTGTATGAGTGCATATACACACATAAGATTTATTACAATAAGACTGCTAACCTTGCTAATAAAACTGCTAAAGTGCACCTGATTTTGAGAAAATAATATAAATTTATGTTCTAAAGATACAATTACAAACAATTCAAGTTAATCAATACAATGGTAACCAACTTCAAGTAATGCAAATGCTTATGCATCACAGTGAAAGATAGAACCACCTTTAACCTACATAGTAAATGTTCACATCAGATTTATGAAAATAAAGTCATAAGCTAATGGAATGGAAGTGATGCCACAGTTTGGTGCAAGAGTGCATATAAACAAACCTAAGTTGTTATAACCATAACGGTAAAATCTCCCTTGAAATTGCTCATGTGAAGTAGGAATTAGAAAAAAAAAATTAGATATAAGAAACTTTAAGGAGAGCTGGAAATCCTTCCCTCCAATTTTACTTTTCCAAAAGAAGGAACAGAAATGGGAGCAAAGTGAGAGTTATCTGGAATGCTACCTCACTAACGCAAGAAGTGGTGAATATATATGAAAAAAAGAAACGTCAGAAGTTGGTAACCGAGTTTAGAAGCATGAGTGGAGGAAGTTGAGAGAAAATGTGAAAAAAAGCATGGTTATCAGGATTAGCAGGGTTGAGGGACAGGTTAGTTCAAATTGAGAAAGTGAAGTGTTTTAGATACCTGGGAGTGGATATGGCAGCATATGGAACCATAGTAATAGGGTGGGTGTGTGAGGGGATGAAGGGTCTGGGAGTGCTGAAGAATGTGTGGAATGAGAACGTTATCTGGGAGGACAAACATGGATATGTTTGAAGGAATAGTAGACCCATCAGCAATATGTGGATGTGAGGCATGTGTTATAGATAAGGCTGTGCTGTGTTGAAAAAGAAATGTTTGAGGACAACATGAGGTGTGGGGTGGTTTGATCAAATAAATAATGAAAGGGTAAGAGAAGATGTGTGGTAGTAAGAGAGTGGTTGAGAAAGGGCAAGAGGGTGTGCTGAAATTGTTTGGACATATGGAGAGAATTAGTGAGGAAAGGTTGATCAAGATGATATAGGTATCAGAAGTGGAAGGAACAAGAGCAAGGAGACCAAATTGGAGACAGAAGGATGGAGTGGAAAAGATTTTGAGTGATTTGGGCCTGAACATGCAGGAGAATGAAAGGCATGCATGGGATAAAGTGAATTGGAATCATGTCGTGTACTGGGGTCGACTGAACCAGGGCGCGCAAAGCATTTGGGGTAAACCATGTAAAGTTCTGTGGGGCCTGGTTGTGGAGAGCGAGCTGTGATTTTGATGCATTACTCATGACAACAGGAGAATAGATGTGGGCAGATGTGGCCTTTCCCTATCTGTTCCTGGTGCTATTATGCTAACGTGGGAAACAGTGATCAAGTATGGAAGAAAGTAATATTTTAATCTATACATAAATGATGTAAATTTGTTTCTACACTAGCAGCTGTTATCATAGCAATGTCTGGCTTCAGAGTATAGTGACCTGGAAGTACAGTTTAAGGGGTTTGATACATCACAACCTCTAAGTCTTTCACACTTAACATACACCATCATGTGCATGCTATAAACCATGTACTACTGATTTTTTTTTCATGCATGTTTCCCATCTACAACATCCACAAAGTAGTATGAGTAACAAATGAAGAAATTAATTAATTCACTCACTCACAGTCAGTTATAATGCACTGAAACCAGAGCCCTCCATTCACAATCAGGCCCCTATAGACCTTTCCATGGTTTCCCATGACTGCTTCATATGTACAGGTTCAGCCCATTGACAGTGACATCCCATGTAAACCACATGACACCAAACCACTCTATCCTTGCACATCTTGCATCTTCCTCTATGTTCAGGCCTCTGAAGTATCTTGCACTCCATCCTTCCATCACCTCCTTGGTTTCATCCCTTTTCTCATTCCACTTCTGACATGTATACCTTCTTCAGCATCCTTTCTTCACTCGTCCTCTCCATATATCCAACCCTGGTTTACCTTCATAATGCATTTTCCGTAAGTCTAAACCTTTTCAGCAAAACCTCTTCCATCATACACACTTACAACCTGACCTCTCTTTTACAACTGTTACTTGATCATCCTTTCTCATACCATACACTCCCTCAAACGCTTGATTTCCAACACATTCACTAAATCTCTTCTCAATACTTTTGTCTGAAGGTACTTGGCCCTGAGAGGATTAATATATCATCAAACATACCCATCTTTGCCCTTAAAGACAGTGACCTCTCTTTCCATACATTCCTCAATGCACCCAAGACCTTTGTCCCACTTCAGCTCCCATAGTTCCATTTGCCGTCATATCCATTCCCAGGTATTTTCCAAGTTCTCTCCACTCAAACTCCAAATAACCTCTCTCTTTTCACTGTTTACCCCAAAAACATTTTTTATTCACATTTTCTCTTAACTTTCTCCCTTCACATACTCATTCATCAGCAGATTCCCACTTGAATCTGCCACCAGCATTATATCATTAGCAAAGAACAACTGACTCAACTCCTAGTGCCATAAGACTGCATACCTGTTACTCACTCAAAAACCCTTACATTCATCCACAAACTCATTAAACAGTCATGGTGACATCACAGCTGAAAATCCACATTTACACTCCTCTCTCCCTACTTACACATATACCTTATACTTTTGATAAAAACTCTTCTATATCTGACACCCCTACCCTCCGGGAACTTCCATCGAGGAGGTGGCCATGGCAGAAGTCTCTCCAGTTATCCCTGTCCTTACCTGCCTCCCTTGCATACACCATGCCACACATTTTTCCCCCATGTCTCTTCCCTTCTATTTCCTCATGTCACAGGTGTTCTTGTGCCCGAAGCACCTCAAAGTATAATACTTCATCCTCTCTATAATTCATTTTCCTGCCATACCAAATCTCTCCATTGCTTCTAATAGCTTTCCTTCCACAATGTATATTCATAACTCCTTTCACAAAGCATCTCTGTCAACCTTAACTTATGCTTTCTCCAGATACTTAAATGCCATATTTATCTCTTTGCTTCTCTAAGTATTTCTCAGACACATTTGCAAATGCAAAAGACTGATCCAAATGTCCTCTTCTACTGAAACCACATTGTTCTTCCCTAGTCTGATGCTGTGTGCATGTCACCACCTCTCAAACATCAATCTTCCCAACAACTTAATGGTACCCTCAAATTTTCACCTCTATAATTCAGACATTCACCTTTGTCTCCCTTGCCTTTACTATATGGCACCATGACACTATACATGCATTCTGCCAATCCCCAAGAATGATCCATACATACACTGTAGCAGTTAATCAACAATGGAGACACCCCCTTTCTTAACAAATTCAACTGCAATACCATCCACCTTACCACATATCATCTCATGTAAGGCTTTCACCAACTCTTATCTTTTCCCTAAACTACTAGCCATTACTCTTTCACTTTGCACACCCCTCCAACCCAAATATCCTGCATCTGCCACGTTATTATCAAACGCATTATATAAACCTTCATCTCGATCTCCTCTTCACCTTATCACTGCCTGCTACCAATTCACAATTTGCCCCTTCATCAATGTTCTCATAGTTTCTTTTGTTTCTCTAACACTGTAAGATTGCATGAAACAGAGTATGTGAGTGAGGCATGTAAGGACAGGGATAAGTGGAGACTTTTACCATGGCCATCTCCTTGATAGGGGTTCCCGGTAGGAACAGGTGTAAGAGATATAGATAAAAGGATATAAACCTCCTTCCATAACAACTTCTTATTTTCCCTGAAGTTTTCTGATTATTGCTAACCCCAACTCTTATTTACCTTCTTTTTCAGCCCCTAAACCTTTCTCTTGATATCCTGCCACTTTCTCTTGTACATCTAATCATCATAACTCATGAGTTAGTTTACATTATTTGGGATGTAGGCTAACAGATCTGATCTTTGATACAGATGACTCACTACAAACATTTCAGTCCAATAATTGATATACATACAAATCACAGGTGTTGCAATTAGTATTCAAAAATCATTTGCTACTTCCTTGTCATCGTACTTCAGCAAGAAAAAATTACACTTCTATTCTTTGGCACATGTCTACTTGTTTATATTCCAACTATTATAAACAAGCTACATGCAGTATGTAATTTCCTATTTTTCCCAATCTGTGTACAAGATATATTCTGTACAATGGAGGACAGATACTTCATAATGAAACAAATCACCTGAACCCTGCTCAAGGGATGAAAATAATCCAAAGGTTCTTGTATATTTCAGAATGTGAAGGGTAACAAAAAGAATTTCATAATCAATACTTCTACACATTTTTTTAAGTACAAACACAACTCTGTATACAAGAGATGCAAAAATACAGTTTCTGGTCCACTACTGTGTTTCTCAACTTTTGCTATATGAACATAATATTCTGAGAAATGGTAGTGGTATATACAAAGTACCACAATCAATGAGAAAATATTTTAGGTACACAGTGAGCTACTAAAAAGTACATCATATATGTATGTATGTATGTATGTATGCATAAGGACACATGGACATTTTTATCTACATGTAAATAAGTGCCCATACACATATGCATGCATGCATGCCCGCACACAGACACACACATTCATACTCTTCCTTTGTATCTTTCAGACATATAGAACATAAAACACAAAGAAATTTAAAGATTTTGATTTGACAAGTAAGGTGTAGAAAAAAAAAATGGAGTTAAGAGTCAACAAATATGTTGAAGGCTCAAAAAGAGGTGGCAGTCAAACAAGTGCTGAGCAGAACAATGAATTCTGGTTCTCTGACTTCCACGAGGATGTAAAGGGAACCAAGACAGACAATATAAGAATAAAAGTGAGAATAATCTAAGTGTATGAAATTCACTCATTATGGAGATTCTTTTGCTGTGGTCACTCTCTTGAGGGAGTTCCTAAAGGGAAATGCATCAGAGATATAGATAGATAATGTAAAAACAGAAATGAGTAATACAGGGGTTCAGTCTATAAAAAAGAGAACTTACATGAGATAGACAGACAACAGGAAGCCTGATTGGCCCACAACTGGGTTGTCTGGTAAAAAAAAATGTTAGCCTTCTACTGTCCTTATTACCACTGTTGTTTATAAAAATTATTTCTGGCATTTTTCTCAGAGTACACCTGAATTTCTAAAATATTTGTTTAATTGACTTCTGAAGATATTTACAGTCTTAGCATCCACTTCATCTGATGGTAGCTTATTCCAATGCTCAACACACCTAAAGGAAAAGAAGCTTTTTCCCATGTCTGTACTATATCTTTTAGCTTTGAGTTTTATTCCATTTGCCTTCGTATCCTTATTTTCTTGTATTTCAAAAAGATGTTCTTGATTTATGTTATCAAACTTGTTCAGAATTTTGAACACTTGGATTAGGTCACCCTACAGTCTACGTTTTTTAAGGGAGAAGAGATCCAATTGTTTTAGCCTCTCTTCGTATGCCAGATATCTAAGAGATGGGATCAATTTTGTCGAACATCTTTGTAAATGGTCTAATTTTTCCTCAAAAACTATATGTTTGGGAACCAAAACTGGACTGCATATTCAAGGTGTTTTATTACAAAATTATAAAGTGTGAGAACTGTTTTTGGTGTCTTGTAATCTATGTTCCTGTTTATGAAACCTAACATTTTAGAATACCAAGGTATTTATAATATTAAAAACAGAAGTGCAAAATTGAATAGTCTCAAATTGTGGGTTGCAACCCACTGGTGGGGGTGCAGAGAGTAGGTTATGGGATAACTAAAAAAAATTGCATGTGAATTTTTGTAATAAGCTCACTTATTTGCACTGTTGCAGAAAGTGTTTTTAATCAGTGGTAGTTAACCCTGATTAATACGGGTGGGTACAATGTTGTTGTTTATGTATTGTGTGGTTTCCAAATGATTGGCCAGTTTTAGGGAGAGAAAAAATAAATAGCTCTGTTGAGTGTTCTGGGATTAATTTTCTCTTATAATGGGTTACAGCTTGACAGAAATGATTGATAAGGACACAGAAGAAACACTATTACTATATTACGATATGGTGGATTGAGAAAAAACTAATAACACACTAAATGGGTCACGGGTCAACAAAGTTTGAGAACCCCTGGTATATAGGCAACCTAGCAAAAGGACCAATTTGAGTGATAAGACCAAAGTTGATGAGAAAAAGAAGCAGGGCCAATTTGGTTTCAGAAGAGTGGGATTACTTTAGCTGAACACAAGTAGCTCAGAGAGTTAGCCAATACTTGATACAACCAACTACTGTGTTATCTACAATAAAAAAAAATGTAAACACACATATCATACCTGATATTTAAGCTTGTTGTAAGATAAAAGTCAATCAAGGAAAAAGGTGAAGGACGATTACACAACATAAGTAATAATAGATGTAACAGATTTGGGAAATAAGACAGAAGACATAGCAATCAAGAGAATTTTGTAAATACTGTAATGACAGTTTATCAATCTATCTATATCTCTAATGGCTGATCCCTTCAGGATCTCCCATTAAGGTGGTGGCCAAGGTAAAAGTTTCCATTGATCCCTGTCCTACATGCCTCCCTTGCATACACCATTCCATTCATTTTTTCCCCAGTTCTCCCCCTACAGCATTCTTCCACTCAATTCCCCATGCCACAGGTGGTCTTCCTCACAGTAACCCCTTTAATTGTACAATCATACACCCTTCTTGTAAACTCCATGTCTTGCATTCTTTCCATATGGCCAAACCACCTTAACGTTAAGTATTGTTTCATCCACTCTGCAATTCATTCCCTCCCATACCAAGTCTCTCACATCCCTTCATTACTTTCTTCATTCCATCTAGTCATACCACATGTTCCTCTAAAATAACTCATTTCCACAACCTGAATTCTTGAACTCTATGATTCATCCCATGTCCATGTTTTAGCTACATGGGTAGGGTTTGGGAGGTCTAAGCTGTCCCATAATTCTTTCTTCACTTCCATAATTACTCTACCCTTCAATATAGTATCACTTGACTTAATTACTTTGTATCCTGTACTGCTCTCTTCCTTATCTCTCATTCCATATCACAAAACTTACCCAGGATATCTCCTAAAATACTTAAATTCTGTCACCTCTTCCAATCTTTCTTTCTCCCTATTCATAACACAGTTTGGTAAACTTTCTTCTCTCACACTATGGGGCTTTGCAAATTCTAAACTTTCACTCCATCTCCTTTTAAACACCATAACTTACTTTTACTCATTTACCTTTAACCACCTATGCTTACACACGTAATAAAACACATTTACAACCTTCTGCAGCTCCTCTCCACTCTTGGCAAATAACACAATAACATCCACAAACAGGCTGGTCACAAGCCACCATCCTTCACCACCATACTCCATCTCTGCAATCCTTTTTCCTACTTTTGCCTTCAGCTCTCTTATCACTCCATCCATATATAAATCAAAATGCCATGGTGATATCACACAGACCTGCCTCACACCCACATGCATATTGAAACTTTTGGTCAAGTCTCCATACATTCTCACACATGCATTTGCTATATAGGGGGCTTTCACTCCATCCAACAGTTGTCCCTCCTCCCCATCAATATATCCTAAGCACATCCCATAAAGCATTCCATTTGACAGTTTATGTAACTTTTATACTGGATAATTATAGTCTGACAGTATCAAGGTAAGCACACAAGCATACAAATCAAGGATTTAAAAATAAAAGAAAAAGAGAGTATACCTGCCAACCTACCTACGATGAGTTTTAGCTATGATAACAGGGCTAGCAGGAAGCCCTCACTGCAAGAGAGGGAGAGAGAAAGAGAGATGGAAAAAATACATTTAGGATACAATAATCCTTTGGAAAATAGGAGGACAAGAGTAAGGCACCAACATCATATTACTGTGTGACAAAGAAATTAAAGAGACCAGGAAATACTTCTACAGCAAACATTTTACAGAAAAACGGGACAAATTGATAAGAGAAATGGTGAAAGCAATAATCAATGAGGATTTAAAAAATTTGTGGAATGGTTACAAGAGAGTAAGAGAAGTGGTTCCAAAAGTGGAGATCTTTTCCATAAACACAAATACATAGTAAAAACATGTAATATACACATACATACAGTGTGCTCTGACAGGTACACATTCATGTACACATAAGCACAAAGTATCCAAGCAAAAAGAAATACACACAGACACACACATATATATATACAGATATACTATTGAACATACTGAATCCTTGGACATATCAATAATGGAATTATGGTCTGGAAGCTGAAACAGACAGTTGGCTTGGGTCTTAGATGTATCTTTCCTTTTCTAAGCTGGCAAGTAACTAATGATTTACATAATGCACCTGCCTCACTGAACATAGCATTGGTAAGTCTGAGAGGAGAAAAGAACGTTGTTATATAAAGAAAAAAAATTATAGATAATTCATGACCATCTGGTTTTAGTGAACAAAACAACTGAAAAAATATAAAAAAAAAATCTATAAAATGCAAATTATAAACGCAGATGACTTATCTTTTCAAAATAACCCCAACACATAGGCACTGAAATGTTGTGATTACTATATATGAATATATCTATATTACAGGAAAAAATTACAATTTCACTTTAGAAAAAAATGTCACATGACAAGGTCTAAGAACTGGAAACAATATTTCATTATGAGGTATGGCCCAAAGATTATTTTGTGCAGTATGGTGTCAAAAAAAGAAAAAAAAAACATTTCATACACAATAGCAACATTAGAAAACTTTAATTTTTGCGGTATTTTACAGGAGTCTATCTTCGAGCATTATAGATTAGATATTCTTTGATGAAGCTACAGTACTTAACCTAAAATATAACATCTTCATCATTACACTTACACAAATGTGTTCAGACTTCCAATGTACAAAATAAGCACAATGTACAAATATATATACAAATATCTACAACTAAATAAGTATATTCCAACATTTTCCTCACAATTTTGAATCATGAGCAAAAAGGATATTATTTAAAAAGGCTACAAAGACTCACCACTGCAGTGTGACTGGAAACCTGTATCTTGATAAGTTTCATAGGTGACCTTTCCTCTCATAAAGGACAATAGTACACCATTGTATCATAACCAGTGTTTACTGCTTTTGATAATAATATGACTATGCTACAATATTGCAATTCAGACAATGAATTATATTTATCATATCAAAGTGTAGGAAATACATACAACACATACTTTCAAATATATGTAGTTGAATTTTTAAAAATATTAGGCATTTCTCCCCTGGATAGAACATACTATGCACCATATGTTGTGCACGTATTTCAAAAGGCCTCAGTTGTTATCCAAAAATGCTGGCCTTTTACTCCACAAATATGAAGGCTAAGCAAGGTTTTGAACACACTATAGTTCACCTAAAAGCACTGTTGTCAGAGTAAACCTAACATGATATGGGTCATGGGTAAACTCTGATATGCAATGGGAAAAGTTCCCCTTTCACACTCCACAGCATTACTGACAAATCACAAAGGCCAAAGCAATCACCAATTTCTGTTTTGTACAATTCTTCTGATTATGTTGCCTGAGAGTCATACACTGTCATGATATTTCCAGTAAATGTCTATAACACTGATTCAATGTAGAGGAAAGGGAAAATTCACAAAGCTTCAAAGAAAATATACACTAAGGAAATATCACCCTCCTTTTCAAAATACAGTTAACTTATTAAACAACAGCAGTATCACGCAACATAAATGTATCACAGTAGTAATGGCTTATAACTTAAATAATGAATAACGGAATTATGTTACAAAACACTAATTATGGCAACATTCCCACTGAAATTTCATATTAAGTGAATAATCTTAATTACAAAATAAGTGATCAGAAAAAGCATGTCAGCAACAAAAAAATATAACAAAATTACTGGATATAGAAATATTAGGAATGGTTAAGGATTAAGAAAACTTTCATCATGAAATATGAATTATTTTCAAAGTATGTGATGAAACATTTATATGGATACATCACAAACTCCTTTAAACGGATATGGAATGACAATTCACATTCTTTTTCACTTATGTACATCCAAAAGCTAAGACATTATGATTTTATACCATACAAATTGTATAAGAGTATATTCTGAAAAACTTTCTTACTCTTAAGGCAACAAGACTATGACTGGGCTAACGTACAGGTCACATTGTAAATGGAGGAGATAGACATGATTCTTCCCTAATCAGACAATTTTAGCTGCTGCATCATTTTATATATATATCTACAACATAAGAAAAACTCTCTTTCATCAATAAGAAACAATACTAATAATGAATCAAAACTGGATTACATTACTTTTCTTTGTGGCCAACTCATTAATGATCTGAGGTTGAAGCTCTGTATGTAATTAATTCATAATAATGAGCTTCAATAAGTTTAGGTAGCAGAGTCCTAGAGTCCTAGCATCAAATCATGGTCTAGGTATGTGAGTGTAGCGGAACTGTATGTTAGAGAATAGTAAGCCTCAATCTCCTGTAGAAATAAAACTCTGAAAGAATTCTTTTCTCCCAGCTTCATAATCTAGTACTCATGAAAAAAAGCCAATTCTGTGCTTTAAACATATCCCATTTCCATTTTTTTATTCTCCGCCAATCTTTTTCTCCCCTCATCTATAAATCAGCTGAATCTATTCTGATCCTCTTGTGCATACATTTCTTCCAACATACCTGCAAGTGATATCATCATTTAACGATTTAAGAAACCAACATGCATTAAAGGTATGAAAACAATGGATAACCCAAACATTGGTTGGAATTCTCCCCTCTTGGAAACAGGTGATAGAGAGGGTTGGATTTAGACCTTGGGGCACCATGGCACTTCAGGTTCGGTGGGCCCTTGTACATATAAATAAAAATAAACAGCAAATCACTAAATTTACACATCAAAGTTAGTTGATTGCATGTAATTAGAACTGACAAGTTATACATACAGAGATAGGTGCGTACATATATAGAAACAATACAATAGCAACAAAAAGTCTTTCTTTCTACACTTTGCATCTGAAAAATCTTTAATGAACTCCTCAAATTGTATCATCTTTAGAACACTGCTCCCTACATCCAGTAGGCACAGAGCACCAAGTCTTTTTCATGGGTCATCGAGTTTGATAATTCTTCATCAATGCCTGATCTCTCTTCTGGACAACTAGTGACCATCATGCTCAAATATATTATAAGAGCTACATTAACATTTGGAAAGGTATCAGCAAGCCCTTCATCATGGAGTGATACTGCCTGTTGAGATGGAGTGAGCTTGGCCAAGGTTGCAACCTGGACAATTTCCTCTATGAACACATCAACTGAAATCACAGGGGAAAGCAGTGACAAGTTTCTCAACTTCAGTTCTTATCTCTGCATCAGGTAGACTGCATTAGTTTACTAGAGGAAAGGACAACTTCCTCCGAGACTGATGGGTTTGCATCATAATGTTTGTTTCTCTTGGCCCACCTATAGTTGTTTTGTAATCTGCATTTCCACAGAAGGTTTATGCTTATAAGAGCTATGGAACATGTTTTACTGAAAGCGGTCAAATGTGTAAAACTGCTAAGTCTGCAAACCGTGGCTGCCAGTCAAAACAAATCTCTTGTGGGTGGCTGTCTGAATAAGGCAGCGAGGGGTGACTCATCTCTGCCCAAAGAAAGGCAGAGCAGATTTTCATCTCTTTTATTTACTACTCAGAGCACCACAAACTAAACACCTAGAAATCAGCCAGTGTGAACAAAGTTTTGACAAAGCACAGCAAAACATTACACGATGTGAGCAAACAAATGTTTGCAGCAGGGGGAATAACATGTCATGAGTCAATCCTGTAGGTCAAGTACTGTTTCCACTGTTTCAAAAGATCTTTTCTCTTTTTCAACTACATCTTAATTATATCTTAGAACATCCTGCTTTGATAGAACAGTTGGCAAAAGTTCAATCAAGATCCTGGCTCAATTAACTAACTTTTAACTATCATATTTTTGTACAGAGGGGTCCCCCTCTGGTGGATAGCCCAGGGAAACTTCCCTTTTTGCCCCCTTATAAATCCAGCACTGGTGACAGATGATAAATGTACTCACAAGCAAAAGATTATCAGTACTTGGTTTCTTTCTTGAACAGGATGGAAAATGTAGAAAGGCAAGCAAGAAGCTAATCTTTTCAGCAATTTTCCAGTTATGAGACATTAATTTTGGTTGTTTGGGACTGGAATGGCTAAGTGAGAGGTTCTGTAAGTCATGCAATGTTTAATGCAACCATAAAATGTGAAGTTCATATGCATGTCATATTCTAAATGGACATCATTGCACATGTTTTTCCATGTTTTCTTGTGTAATTAACATACCAAGAAAGGTGTCATTAGAAAAAGGTTAAAAATGATGTTTTTCTGGTTGCCACTGACATGTCATGCGAGATTATGAGGCTAATAGAACATAAACATACTGAACATAAGCATGTTTCCTTATAACAAGCATTCTGTTCTGTCAGTGATTAGCAAATTCAAAAACAGAGCAAAAGCTAGAATTTTGAGGAACTAACTTAAGTAGAGATAAGATAGATCAACGCAGGTGAGTAGGATAAAGATCAACCTTGACATAAGAATCAGAAAAAAACAATGGCATTAAATGGGTGTTCCAAGGGACATTTCTTGTTTTGCCTACAGTCCTGCACAGTTATTGAAAAAGTAATACGGATGGGTGGAAATACTGTTTGAGAAATATCAAACTTATCTACATTACATTCTACAGCTAAATATGGAATTTTCTTCATAAAGTGAGCTAATTTCATTTCCAGGTTAAATCTTTTTTATCATGGGACTATCTAAGGCAAAACCCAAATTACAGTTAGGGTTTTATGCCATTTAATTCTATAGATGCTCAGAAAGTAAGTGTAATTGATCTAAAATTTTCAAATTATAGTAAATGTGTGACTCATAATGATGGCCAAATGGATGATGACACCATACAGAGCTATTGTCAAAATCATTCAAGTACTGTAGATGTGCTGTTAATCAAAATATGCATTCTGTACTCAGGGAAACATTACAAAACTAGTAATACTATACTTATGAAAATGTGTGTTTAATGCAACTCTATCACAATTTGGCTAAAAAGTTTACACCCATCTGACCATATAACTAAAGTGAAGGCTGTCTGCATACACTCATAATGCAGAGTATTTCTGTGATTTATACAGCAGCAACAGAATTATGCTTTGGCTTCCTTTACAAAATTTATCAATCTGTACATAGTAATAATAATGTCTACAATTTCTGTATGACTTACATTTTTTCCTTTGCTATTATAACATACAAACTTGATTCTAAGACTCCTATATTTCTGGCATTTCATTTGAATGTTCCGTGGTAATACTGCAACTGCAGGTGTATTGTGACAGGTCTCCTCTACATTACGTGACCATGAGTCAGTATAGTGTCAACTAAGAATTGTTTCAAAATGGATTCCTGTTTAAAAAGGAAGGCCACACTTCACCTTTATCCTCAGTAGTTTTTCTTTAGGGATACTAAGTCCCACTTTGCCATTTATATACAACATAAGTATCTATTCCATCTGTAAAACTGCTGAAAAGTATTTCTTATATTTATATATATTTTGCTAAGTGTATCTGCTTTAACCTCAGCATCTGATATTTCATCATTGCTGATACTAGCAAATCCAAGACACCAGCAGCTTTCTACACTTGTATGCTTTGAGTAGATTCATATAATCAAGTTTAAGAATTTTTGAACTAAAAGATACATTAGAGCACAGTGTGGTGAAGCTTGGAGTAGTGCACTCTGCAAATCAGGGTAGACCGTAATTTTAATTTTTCAAGGTTTGCTTATTCAATTTAAGTGCAGCCTGAATATTGTCTAGTTCTGCTATGAACATGGAAGACTGCCTTGACAGTTTTTCTATATGGGATTCTTCTTCAGTAACTACAGTAAAACCTACACCATCATATACTGAGCTATCAATAATAATCTTAATTCAGTTTACTTCAGAAACATAATTTTTCTGATTATAGAACCAATGTTGCTTACGGTTGTTTTAATTCACTCCATACAAAGCTTAATCTCTGTAACAATACAGGGAGGGAACCAAGCAAAACTTACCTCAAGAACTGAATCTGTCTAAACCACTCTCATTGATGGCAATCTTTTTTCTTAAATGAAAAGGTTTATAAAAATTAGATATTTATCAAAACCCTTAATCTTCTTAGGAAATGTTGGATGGTGTACATTTAAACTGAAATATATAATCTTAGCCATTTTCTTTATGTTTTAAATTCATTGGGAGCTTGTCTAAATCTGCACAAAGACTTTCAACAGTAAGGGATCTGAATGTGGCTGATGAATATATCTGGTTACCACAGTCTAGTTTCTATCTAAAACATGAATCATATAGCCTTATCATGGTGTTCTTATCAACTTTTCAGTAGAGACACTACTTTCAAAATGACTTTGTGTGGTTTTTGAAGCGAGGGGCTTACACCAATCTTTTATCAAAAACTAGTATCAAAAATCCTGCCTCCCCTTCATGTGGTACGAAAATGCCTTTCAGTAATCCATAGAGAACTGCTAATATTTTAGCTGATTATATAAAATGAATAACTATACTTCTTTGTTCAGAGAAGTTGAAACCACATTCATGTGTCCAACTGGTAATCATATCAACAGCAGCTTGCAAACATCTTACAGCAACTTCAGATGATAAATAAAAGACAACTAAATCATGAAACAAAAAAGGGAATAATTTAACACTCCCTGGGGTAACACCTACAACACTATTTATGGCAGTAATGAAACAAAAAACACTTAGCACAGCTCTGTGGCATATCTTCTACAAATTCTCTTGCATACTCATTACTAAGCCTCACCTTTAATTTTCAGTCTTTCACAGCTGATGAACAAACCTTAACAGTCTGCCTCAAATGCCCATTTTGAGGAAATACCTTACAATATTTTTCTCCATTATCCCTGGGGATAGGGGAGAAAGAATACTTCTCACGTATTCCCTGCGTGTTGTAGAAGGCAACTAAAAGGGAAGGGAGCAGGGGACTGGAAATCCTCCCCTCTCGTTTTTAATTTTCCAAAAGAAGGAACAGAGAAGGGGGCCAAGTGAGGATATTCCCTCAAAGGCTCAGTCTTCTGTTCTTAACGCTACCTCGCTAACGCGGGAAATGGTGAATAGTTAAAGAAAAAAAAAAAATCTTTCTCCATGTAGTATTTAAGGCTTTCTTTAAATAAAAGAGCACTACTCTTGTATGATGATCAACAAAACTCTTCTGAATGTCACTTGATACTAATATCAAAGTCTGTGGTAGATTAAAAATGTCTACAACCACAGTGGAATAGAGTGGTAAAAATATTCATTTTAAGGTACTAAAACAGTGAACTCCAGTGCTGGAGTTCACTAGTTATGCAGAGAATATTGCCATGGCCACCCCACTTAAGGGAGATCCAGGTGGGAACAGATATTAGAGATTATTACTATTATTATTATCATTCTTAGTTGCTGTCTCCCGCTTTTGTGAGATAGCGCAAGGAAACAGATGAAAGAAATGGCCCAACCCACCCACATACACGTACATACATAAACGCCCACACACACACACACATATACATACCTATACATTTCAACGTATGCATACATATACATAAACAGACATATACATATATACACATGCACATATAGATACATAAATTGTACCAAAACAATTCATCATTACTCATTTTTCAATTACTTGAAAAGACAGCCAGTCAGTGCAATAAGTCTGTACCTTGTAGCAACATCAGGATCTTTATGTCTTAAGAATGGCAAGAATAGGGGATATCTTTCAACTACATGGGCACACACTATGCATCCATGTTAGGTTAAAATATTCAACAAATTCTATGAAGGATTCAATAAGATGTTTCGACACATTCAAGCAGAGAGATGTTTTAACATTTGTTCTTTTATAATTTGTCGCCGTCTCCCATGTTAGCGAGGTAGCGCAAGGAAACAGACAAAAGAATAGCCCAACCCACCCACATACACATGCATATACATACATGTCCACACACGCACATATACATCCCTATACATCTCAACGTATATATATATATATACACACACAGACATGTACATATATACACATGTACATAATTCATACTGTCTGCCCTTATTCATTCCCATCATCACCCCGCCACACATGAAATGACAACCCCCTCCCCCCGCATGTGTGCAAGGCAGCACTAAGAAAAGACAACAAAGGCCACATTTATTCACACTCAGTCTCTAGCTGTCATGTATAATGCACTGAAACCACAGCTCCCTTTCCACATCCAGGCCTCACAAAACTTTCCATGGTTTACCCCAGACGTTTCACATGCCCTGGTTCAATGCACTGACAGCACGTTGACCCCGGTATACCACACTGTTCCAATTCACTCTATTCCTTGCATGCCTTTCACCCTCCAGCATGTTCAGGCCCCGATCACGCAAAGTCTTTTCACTCCATCTTTCTACCTCCAATTTGGTCTCCCACTTCTCCTCATTCCCTCCATCTCTGACACATATATCCTCTTTGTCAATCTTTCCTCACTCATTCTCTCCATGTGATCAAACTATTTCAAAACACCCTCTTCTGCTCTCTCAACCACACTCTTTTTATTACCACATATCTCTCTTACCTTTTCATTACTTACTCGATCAAACCACCTCACACCACATATTGTCCTCAAACATCTCATTTCCAACACATCCACCCTCACCCACACAATTCTATCTATCTATATCTCAGTATTCCATCTTCTTTGCAGCAGTAGATTCAGTGTTTGACACTCCAGTATCATTTCTATAGTACAAAATGTCTTAACACAGTTCTCTTAATTATTAGAGGAAGCAGACAGAGAATCAGTCTTTGCCTAACTTCTTAGAACTATACCTAATGACAACAGGCACTGCTGAGAAATTGTTGACAAGAATATTAACCACCACAGAAGGGTCACTTCCTTTCATGCCTCATTTATTGAAGCAAGGCACAGGAATTAAAGAATACTTTCAAACCAAATTCTCTATTTTCTTCCAAAATTTTCTGGCTTGGTATTAGAGCTGATATCCTACTATTAATTCATTCAAGATGCCCTCTTGGCATTCTTGAAAATCCTTCATTTTTTGAAGCTAATGTTGATAAATTAATCAGTTAACAAGAGAATTATCCCTTAATCTTCTGTAAGCAGATCTCACAATCTAGTGATGCCTATCACAAGACTATTTCCAAAATGGGACTGATGTCCATGACTTTTTTCTTGGTTTTTATAATGCTATTCTAAGCTGCATCTAAAATAAATTTCACTAAATAATCATATGCTTTTGTAACACCAAGTAACTCACACACCCTTAAGTGATTAAAGCTCTAGGTTTATATTCAACTCAATCATTCATTTCAAATTTCCATGTGTGAAGACTTTAAAAAATCACACAGAGAATAAAGCCCGCACCTCCTGAATTTTAGGGAGGTTTAATCTCAAACAACAACAACGCTGGAACAAAATGAAAGGTTAATACCAAATTGGTTTCAAGTTGTACATTAGAGCAAGTTGGGTTATCATCATCAAAAATACTGATGTCAAAGTTTGATAAGTCTTCACACCTCAGTTATTGCATTCGCTGTCCTACTAAGGGCTGTGCTCATTTAAGTTCCTTAGCAAAGGAAAAGAGCTTGGTAGTTCATTTATCAAGTCTTCAAAATCAGTTAGCTTAAAAATTCAAATTTCAGATTTACTCAATGCTGTCACTTGTAATGTAGTCCTCAAAGGAACTACACTCTGACTGATTATTAACTTCACAGTAATGCCAGCCCCTCCTTTATCCCTAGTGCTACATTAAGAAACAGTGATTCAAGACATTTCTAGAAATATGTAAGGGTTAACCCCTCAATTCCTAGCTTAATGTCTTACATGCAAATATATTTTGAGACCCAACAAAAGAAGGTTTAATCCTACACTCAAGCAGGGCTGGTGGAGTTATCTAACCCATGTGTGGAAAGGACTTGTGACTCTCTCACATGCACAGCCCTGGAGTAACCTGTATCTTTGTGCCTAAAGGCATGGCAATAAAAGAAATGGAAATATGGATGTTAATTTTCATACAAAATGCATGAATGCCACTAACTTTAAGGAAACCTTATGCGTGATGCTCTTGCAGTTTTAATTCATCATCCATGCAATGCTAGTAATCCAATGCTTTGCATCAATATATGTGATTTTTCAGTTTTCAGCAGACCAAAACACTGAATGTGCTGAGATGTTCAGAATTTCTTTTAACTGTCTGATGATAACAATCACTGTGTTAACAGCTCAACTCTGTATGACTACTTAACATGTACAGATAAAATAATGATGCCTAATAATCCTATCAGATGGAAAAAATTCTGGAGCATAAACAAAACGCTGGTAACTGCTAAGATAACCTGAACATCTAGACAGTAGTAAGGCAATATGGAAGATCAGTCCCATTACTTTCCTTTAACTCCAAATAAAGCTTATACATAATATACACTGCGACCTCTTTCTGTGGCTGGCTCTCATATTTTCAGACTTCTAACAAAAACTAAAAATATAACAAAATACCAATCTCTCATGAAGTGTTCCATAGGCATAAAGTCAGGATTAAATACAAGAGCACTTGATGCAGCAGTTAGGGAATTGACAGCATGCAAATGTTATTATCTCCATCCATTTGGATAAAAAAGAGAAAGAAGAAAAATAATATGCAATGAACAGCAGTTATAGTTGTTCAAATTTATATATATATACAATCACTGACTAACAACTTGTATTGGTTCGCCATTTGCACGTCGAGTGAGGAAAAAGTGGAGAATTCCTGCCTGGGCCATGACATCAACAGTTCCAGCAGCCAATTTTTCAGCTGGGGAAGGGTTTCCAGCTTTAGCCCCTGGGCGTAAAAGTGTGGGGCCGAATACTGTTGCTAAATTGTGTAGAGACATCTTGTTCTGATGTTCCATTTCATGAATTCTGTAAAGGAAAATATATATGATCAGAGTAAGCAGAACAATGTAAAAATCAAATTATGATTATGCGATTCTGTGGAGTAGCAACCATGAATCATGCAGGTGCCTACCTCAGGATTAATTCTGGGTATGGGAATTGCCCTGCTGATCAGTGCTTCCTGTGTCTGCAAGGTAGCACCAGGAAACACAGAGACGGACCCATCCACTCATATACACTGTTACGGGATACGTGCGTGTCTTTGTGTATGGTATTGATAGTTCTTATCAGGAGAGGATTAAGGCCTCCCTCTGAGACCTCCTCGGAGCTTCAGTTCACACCAAGCATTAGGCGTAATACTTTAATTTTAATTTAATTTTGAAACCAGATGGTCATTTGTCCTTGAGCTGTCAATCAAGAGGAGGGTGAGCTGTCCAGATGTGCGTCGCTAGAATACCAAACCAATCACGAGTGCTCTGAGTCCCATAGCCAATCAAGGGTGGCGTTATAGCCAGCAGGGCGGAGACTCGTCTTTGTAATATATACCCATGACACCCGCTGAGCCCTCTCTCTCTCTCTAACCCAGCGAGTTAGGTGGTCACCCCTGCCGTAAGCATGTAAGGCTGTAAGCCCTGCTGTGTTGTAAGCCTGTAAGCCCGTTATAATTATCAATGTAATGTTATCGAAGAACTGTCATAAAGAAAGAGATCTCCTGGCTTGAAATCTTATCTGGAATGTTAATTCATGTACCAACGTTAATGTAAATGATTCATGCCTGATTTATGTGCTTATCTTTGTACACTTAGATTCTTTCATTATAAGTAGATTTAATGAAATGCTGGTCTTTAATTCCATCCCATAACTTTATGATTATGTTATCCCGTTGTGAAACAAGGATCAGTAGTATTTGTAACGTATATGTTACTGGCGACCTAGCCTGAATAAGGACTGAGTTCGTAACAACACATATGCAGATACTTTTCTTTTATTATCACACTTTGTCACTGTCTCCCACGTTTACGAGGTAGTGCAAGGAAACAGTCGAAAAATGGCCCAACCCACCCACATACACATGTATATACATACACGTCCACACACGCACATATACATACCTATACATCTCAACGTATACATATATATATACACACACAGACATATACATATATCATGTTCATAATTCATACTGTCTGCCCTTATTCATTCTCGTCGCCACCCCGCCACACATAAAATGACAACCCCCTCCCTCGCATGAGCACAAGGTAGCACTAGGAAAAGACAACAAAGGCCACATTCGTTCACACTCAGTCTCTAGCTGTCATGCAGATATACATACATTTATATACATGTACATATTCATACTTGCTCACCTTCATCCATTCCTAGTGCCACCCCTCTGCATCAGCAAGGTAGTGCTGGGAAACAGATGAAGAAAGACCACATCCACTCACACTTATTCTCTAGCTGTCATGTGTAATGCACCAAAACCACAACTCCCTATCCCTATCCACAGACCTTTCCATGTTTTACCCCAGATATTTCACATGCCCTGGTTTAGTTCAATGAAAGCACGTCAACCCCACTATACCACATCGTTCCAATTCACTCTATTCCTTGCATGCCTCTCACCCTTCTGCATGTTCAGGCCCTGATCACTAGAAATCTTTTTCACTCCATCCTTCCACCTCCAATTTGATCTCCCGCTTCTCCTTGTTCCCTCACCCTCTGACACATACATCCTCTTTATCATCCCTTCTTCACTCATATTTCCGTATGTCCAAACCACTTCAATACACCCTCTTCTACTTTCTCAAACACATTCTTTTTATTACCACACATCTCTCTTATACTTTCATTGCTTACTCAATCAAGCCACCTCACGTCACATACTGTTCTCAAACATTTCATTTCCAACACATCCATCCTCCTATGTACAACCCTATCTATATCCCATACCTAGCAACCATATAATATTGTTGGAACTGCTATTCCTTCAAACATACCCCTTTTCGCTCTCTGAGATAACATTCTCTCTTTCCACATATTCTTCATCACTCCCAGAATCTTTGCCCCCTCCCTCATCCTATGACTCCCTTCCACTTTCATGGTTACATTTGCTACTAAGTCCACTCCCAGATATGTAAAACACTTCAATTCCTCCAATTTTACTCCATTCAAACTCACATCCCAATTAACTTGTCTCTCAGCCCTGCTGAACCTAATAACTGTGCTCTTATTCACATTTACTCTCAACTTTCTCCTTTGATACATTTTACAAACTCAATCACCAATTTCTGCAGTTTCTCACCTGAATCAGCCACCAATGCTGTATTATCAGCGAACAACAACTGACTCGCTTCCCAGGCCATCTCATTCCCAACAGACTGCATACTCGCCCCTCTCTTCATAACTCTTGCGTTTACCTCCCTAACCACCCCATCCATAAACAAATCAAACAACCATGGGGACATCACACACTCCTGCTGCAGACCGACCTTCACTAGGAACCAATCACTCTCCTCTCTTCCTACTCGTACACATGCCTTACACCCTCGATATAAACTTCACACTGCTTCTAGCAGCTTTCCACACTTATTCCATGTTCACTACCATGTATCTGAAGCACTTTACTTCCTCCAAGTTTTCTCCATGTATTCTCACAACCCAACAAATTATAGTAGTAATAACAATGATGATGATGATGATGATGATGATAATAATAATAATAATAATAATAACATAGCAACAATAACTACATACCCACACACACAATCTATCTGCATTTAGAGTTACATTCATCCCATAATAAAAACATGTAATAAATTATGATGTGGCGGAGTCTAAGAGTAAAATACTTACTTTACTAAATGCTCCAAGAGATAAACTATAATAGATTGATTTAACTGAGGCAATGATGAAAAGAGTTTGAGTAAAGTGGTCTTCTTGTATTCCACATCCATTGCACTGTATGCTTCAAAAAATCGTGGATATAATTCGCTTGTAAAGAGTGCCTCAGGTAGTTCGCGCAGAAACAGCTTCAACAATCCAGTCACAGAATGGATATCTACTTCTTTGACAAGTTGTTCTGCTTCATAAGGATCTGAAAAAAGTAATGATCAATGGAGTTTAAAAATAAAAGTGGTTAGTGTAAGGGCATGATGATGCCTTAATTCCTTTTAACGCATGATACTGTTGGATAATATAATTATGGTCTTAGTCCCAATTGTCTTATAAAACTGTTCACCAACAACAACATTTAAACAGCAAAATGGATGTAACAAGGATGAGAACCTGGACGTTCTAGTAATGTTCTATCTATCATTCTATATCTCTGATACCAGTTCCCAACTGGATTTCCCTCAAGGGGGTGGCCACAGCAATAGAGTCTCCATAACTAGTGAACTCCAGTGCCATTTCTTAGCCTTTAAAGCCTCACCTTTAACAGGCCACTGGCAGAAGACAACACCTGTGCAGTGTTTGCAGAAGCTCTTACCTAAGTTCATAGTGACTTCTGCCTAATCTTCTTACCTAATGCTCCTGCCTAAATGTTCTTGCCTACCACTATCTATTTCTCCTTGTATTTTGCTAAAAGGCAGGGTTAGTGCACAGAGCTCACCACAGGAAAATCTTGAGTTATGAGGAATGAGTTGTGCGAGTTAAGTGTTGTCGTATTATGTATGAAGGAGAGATTGTATGTTTGTGGACAGAATATCAGTATTACATGTGTGGGTGAGGCAGAAAGAAAAGACAGCTACCTGGGTTAGAGGAGTGCAACTTGAAACCACTGAAATGCTGGCTCACTTTGCAGCCGTCATTAACCCTCCCAATACCCATGTGGGTAGTACTGGTAATATACCTCCCTGGTTCGTTGGCTGCTTACCTCTTAATCAGTGAAAATTATTTGAAGGGGAGGAGAGAAGATTGGTTTAAGGATGCTCTGTAGGTAAAATCTGGGCTTAATAAGCAGGCACAAGGGATAGCAACTCTGATGATGGAAGAGCTGAGAGACTATGCTCAAGAGAGTAACAAAGTGAGTTTAAGACTGATGCAAGTTACAATGAAAACAGACAAGAGGAGGAGGATTGTTAAGAGTCAATATCAGATAGTCAGAGTACATATTCATACTTGCTTGTCTTCATCCATTCTTGGCGCCAACTGGCCCCACAAGAAACAGCATCACCACCCTGTGTCAGTGAGGAAGCACCAGAAAAAAATAAAGGGCATATCTTCACACTCGGTCTCTATTTGACATGTGTAATACATCAAAACCATAGCTCCCCATCCACATCCATGCCTCCAAAGACCTTTCCAAGGTTTACCCCAGACGATTCACATGCCCTGGTTCAGTCCATTGACAGCATGTTAACCCTGGTATACCACATCATTCCAATTCACTCTATTCCTTGCATGCCTCTCCTCCTGCATGTTCAGGCCCCAATTGCTCAAAATCTTTTTCACTTCATCCTTCCACCTTGAATTTGGTATTCCACTTCTTGTTCCTTCCACTTCAGACACATATAGCCTATGTATATATATATGAATGTATATGTGCATATGTTGATATGTATATGTATGTATATGTGTGTGTATGTATATATGAGTATATGATTGGATGGGTCTTTCTTTGTCTGTTTCCTGGCACTATCTTGCTAATGAAGGAAATGGTAATCAAGTATATTTTTTTCACACATATTCACCATTTCCCACATTTACGAGGTAGTGTTAAGAACAGATGACTGAGCCTTAGAGGGAACATCCTCACTTGGACCCTTCTCTGTCCCTTCTTTTGGAAAATTAAAAACGAGAGGGAAGGATTTCCAGCCCCAACTCCCTCCCCTTTTAGTTAACTTCTATGACACGGAGGGAATATGTGGGAAGTGTTCATTCTCCCCTATCCCTAGGGATAATATGTAATATTTTTTTTTTTTTTTTTTTTTTTGCCGCTGTCTCCCGCGTTTGTGAGGTAGCGCAAGGAAACAGACTAAAGAAATGGCCCAACCCACCCCCATACACATGTATATACATACGTCCACACACGCAAATATACATACCCACACAGCTTTCCATGGTTTAACCCAGATGCTTCACATGCCCTGATTCAATCCACTGACAGCACGTCAACCCCGGTATACCACATCGATCCAATTCACTCTATTCCTTGCCCTCCTTTCACCCTCCTGCATGTTCAGGTCCCAATCACACAAAATCTTTTTCACTCCATCTTTCCACCTCCAATCTGTCTCCCACTTCTCCTCGTTCCCTCCACCTCCGACACATATATCCTCTTGGTCAATCTTTCCTCACTCATTCTCTCCATGTGCCCAAACCATTTCAAAACACCCTCTTCTGCTCTCTCAACCACGCTCTTTTTATTTCCACACATCTCTCTTACCCTTACGTTACTTACTCGATCAAACCACCTCACACCACACATTGTCCTCAAACATCTCATTTTCAGCACATCCATCCTCCTGCGCACAACTCTATCCATAGCCCACACCTTGCAACCATACAACATTGTTGGAACCACTATTCCTTCAAACATACCCATTTTTGCTTTCCGAGATAATGTTCTCGACTTCCACACATTCTTCAAGGCTCCCAGGACTTTCGCCCCCTCCCCCACCCTATGATCCACTTCCGCTTCCATGGTTCCATCCGCTGCCAGGTCCACTCCCAGATATCTAAAACACTTTACTTCCTCCAGTTTTTCTCCATTCAAACTTACCTCCCAATTGACTTGACCCTCAACCCCACTGTACCTAATAACCTTGCTCTTATTCACATTTACTCTTAACTTATATGTAACTAATATGTAATATATAAAATATTATTCAATGGATTATATTTCATCCCAGAGGATAGAGGAGAAAGAAGACTTCCCATGAATTCCATGCGTGTCGTAGAAGGCGACTAAAAGGGAAGGGAGTGGGGGGCTGGAAATCCTCCCCCCTCGTTTTTAGTTTTCTTAAAGAAGGAACAAAGGAGGGGGCCAAGTGAGGATATTCCCTTAAAGGCTCAGTCCTCTGTTCTTAGCTACCCTGCTCACGCAGGAAATGGCGAATAGTATGGAACAGGGGAGAAAGAATACTTCCCACGTATTCCCTGCGTGTCGTAGAAGGCACTAAAAAGGGAGGGAGCGGGTGGCTGGAAATCCTCCCCTCTCATTTTTTTTAATTTTCCAGAAGAAGGAACAGAGATTGGGCCAGGTGAGGATATTCCCTCAAAGGTCCAGTCCTCTGTTCTTAATGCTACCTTCGCTAATGTGGGAAATGGCGAATAGTATGAAAGATATAAATAATTTTTTTTTTTTTTTTTTTGCCGCTGTCTCCCGCGTTTGCGAGGTAGCGCAAGGAAACAGACGAAAGAAATGGCCCAACCCACCCCTGTACACAATGTATATACATACACGTCCACACACACAAATATACATACCTATACATCTCAATGTACACATATATATACACACACAGACACATACATATATACCCATGCACACAATTCACACTGTCTGCCTTTATTCATTCCCATCGCCACCTCGCCACACATGGAATACCATCCCCCTCCCCCTCATGTGTGTGAGGTAGCACTAGGAAAAGACAACAAAGGCCCCATTCGTTCACACTCAGTCTCTAGCTGTCATGCAATAATGCCCGAAACCACAGCTCCCTTTCCACATCCAGGCCCCACACAACTTTCCATGGTTTACCCCAGACGCTTCACATGCCCTGATTCAATCCACTGACAGCACAGCAACCCCGGTATACCACATCGATCCAATTCACTCTATTCCTTGCCCGCCTTTCACCCTCCTGCATGTTCAGGCCCCGATCACACAAAATCTTTTTCACTCCATCTTTCCACCTCCAATTTGGTCTCCCACTTCTCCTCGTTCCCTCCACCTCCGACACATATATCCTCTTGGTCAATCTTTCCTCACTCATTCTCTCCATGTGCCCAAACCATTTCAAAACACCCTCTTCTGCTCTCTCAACCACACTCTTTTTATTTCCACACATCTCTCTTACCCTTACATTACTTACTCGATCAAACCACCTCACACCACACATTGTCCTCAAACATCTCATTTCCAGCACATCCACCCTCCTGTGCACAACTCTATCCATAGCCCAAGCCTCACAACCATACAACATTGTTGGAACCACTATTCCTTCAAACATACCCATTTTTGCTTTCCGAGATAATGTTCTCGACTTCCACACATTCTTCAAGGCTCCCAGGATTTTCACCCCCTCCCCCACCCTATGATTCACTTCCGCTTCCATGGTTCCATCTGCTGCCAGATCAACCAAATCATTCTCCCTAGCCCTCTCACTCTGCCCACCACCTCGACCAAAACACGCTATATCTGCCCTCTATCATCAAATACATTCAACAAACCTTCAAAATACTCACTCCATCTCCTCACTCACCACCACTTGTTATCACCTCCCCATTAGCCCCCTTCATTGATGTTCCCATTTGTTCCCTTGTCTTACATGGAAGATGAAAACTGGCAAGGCAGCGGGTTTGGATGGTATTGCAGTGGAATTTATTAAAAAAGTGTGTGACTGTATTGTTGACTGGTTGGCAAGGTTATTTAATGTGTGTATGACTCATGGGAGGTGCCTGAGGATTGGCAGAATGCATGCATAGTGCCACTGTACAAAGGCAAAAGGGATAAAAGCGAGTGCTCAAACTACAGAGGTGTAAGTTTGTTGAGTATTCCTGGGAAATTCTATGGGAGGGTATTGATTGAGAGGGTGAAGGAACACACAAAACATCAGATTGGGGAAGAGCAGTGTGGTTTCAGAAGTGGTAGAGGATGTGTGAATCAGGTGTTTGCTTTGAAGAATGTATGTGAGAAATACTTAGAAAAGCAAATGGATTTGTATGTAGAATTTATGGATCTGGAGAAGGCATATGATAGAGTTGATAGAGATGCTCTGTAGAAGGTATTAAGAATATATGATATGGGAGGCAAGTGGTTAGAAGCAGTGAGAAGTTTTTATCGAGGATGTAAGGCATGTGTACGAGAAGAAAAGAGAGGAAAGTGATTGGTTCTCAGTGAATGCTGGTTTGCGGCAGGGGTGCATAATGTCTCCATGGTTGTTTAATTTGTTTATGGATGGGTTGTTAGGGAGGTGAATTTTGGAAAGAGGGGCAAGTATGCAGTCTGTTGTGGATGAGAGAGCTTGGGAAGTGAATCAGTTGTTGTTCGCTGATGATACAGCACTGGTGGCTGATTAGGGTGAGAAACTGCAGAGGCTGGTGACTGAGTTTGGTAAAGTGTGTGAAAGGAGAGAGCCGATAGTAAATGTGAATAAGAGCAAGGTTACTAGGTTAAGTAGGGTTGAGGGACAAGTCAATTGGGAGGTAAGTTTGAATGGAGAGAAACTGGAGGAAGTGAAGTGTTTTAGTTATCTGGGAGTGGATTTGGCAGTGGATGGAACCATGGAAGCAGAAGTGAATCATACGGTGGGGGAGGGGGTGAAAGTTCTGAGAGCGTTAAAAAATGTGTGGAAGTCGAGAACGTTATCTTGGAAAGCAAAAATGGGTATGTTTGAAGGAATAGTGGTTCCAACAATGTTATATGGTTGCGAGGCGTGGGCTATAGATAGAATTGTGAGGAGAAGGGTGGATGCGCTGGAAATGAGATGTCTGAAGACAATATGTGGAGTGAGGTGGTTTGATCGAGTAAGTAGTGAAAGGGTAAGACAGATGTGTGGTAATAAAAAGTGTGGTTGAGAGAGCAGAAGAGGGTGTTTTTAAGTGGTTTGGTCACATGGAGAGAATGAGTGAGGAAAGATTGACAAAGAGGATATATGTGTCAGAGGTGGAGGGAACGAGGAGAAGTGGGAGACCAAATTGAAGGGGGAAAGATGAGTGAAAAAGATTTTGAGTGATCGGGGCCTGAACATGCAGGAGGGTGAAAGGCATGCAAGGAACAGAGTGAATTGGAACAATGTGGTATACCGGGGTCAACATGCTGTCAATGGACTGAACCAGGGTATGTGAAGCGTCTGGGGTAAACCATAAAAAGTTTTGTGGGGCCTGGATGTGGAAAGGGAGCTGTGGTTTCGGTGCATTATACATGACAGCTATAGACTGAGTGTGAATGAATGTGGCCTTTGCTGTCTCTTCCTAGCGTTACCTCGCGCACATGCGCTGGGAGGGGGTTGTCATTTCACGTGTGGCGGGGTGGCGACAGGAATGAATAAGGGCAAACAGTATGAATTATGTACATGTGTATATATGTAAATGTCTGTGTGTATATATATGTATACGTTGAGATGTATAGGTATGAATATGTGCATGTGTGGATGTGTACATATATACATGTGTATGTGTTGGACCATTCTTTCGTCTGTATCCTTGCACTACCTCGCTAATGCGGGAGACAGCAACAAAGTATAATAAAAAACATATAAATAAATATATCAAGAAATCAGGAAGGAAAGTCATAATCTTCACTTACTTGTAAACTTTTCTCAATAATGTTACTATAACTAATGCAAGAACAAAGGTTTCTACCCATTCCTCTAATGATAAAAACTTACTTGATTCAAAAGATTTCTTGAGTTTGGTTATATCAGATGCTAGGCCAGAAACTCTGTATATGCCCACCTCCTGCATCCCACGTCTTTCAACCTCTCGCACACACCGAGTTACAATAAATGGAACACTTCTCTTCTCTCGTCTGTAAGAAAAAATGCAGTTAGGGTATATGTTATAAAAAGAGGAACAAAAACAGTATTAATTTTATGCCTGAGTTAATAAAACTAAAATCCAATAAATTTTATCTCTCTTTCTCTCTCCTCTTTGGTCTGTACCTTCAGTATCAGAAATATATTCCCTGAGAATATATGGTTCATGACCCTTCCAACCCTCAAAGTACCAGTGAGAGCATCCTTTGCAAACCAACCTAGGATGATCATAACCTCTTGCCCATTACTTGGTTCTGATCTTGGCTAATTAGCTATACTGCCATTGGGTTGTCATCATCAGCCCACTCACTTCTAGCGGCTCAAAGCTTAAAATTCTCCTCAATTGTCCATAGACCAGTATCCTTTTCATTTTATTTATTACAGTGAACTCCCATTCAATAGTTACTCAGTTAACTAGGAAACCCCAAACAAGAGCACCATTCAGTTTTTCCCTTGTGGATTAAAAACCCTAAACCAAAGTACCATTCAAGCCTGTATGGACAAAGACCTCAAACAGCAGTACCATTCAAGCCCTGTTCAAATAAAATCCCTAAACAATGGCACCAATCAATTTTTCCCCTTAAATCATTTGAGAAATCATATGTACAGAGGATGCTTAATTTTAGTGAATTCATGAAATTAACAAATAAATAATTACTTATTATGTCCTATGAAATCCTATAACAGGACAGCAACAGGATCATATTCTTTATCCTCATTCCAGACCTGCTTTAACAAAATACCAATTATGTATTCTATATCCTTCCCCCAATGCTCTTATTTTACTAAAGATGCATTACAAATATAATAGCTATGTATGAATCACTTAAAAACTTCCCTGCACAATACAAATAGGTATATACAGTTTGTTTTGTTTTGCAATACCCAAAATGCCCAAATTACAAATATAAAAGTTAAGTATGAACCACTTAAAAACTACTTCCCTGCATAGTACAAACAGGTATTTACATAGAGAGTTTGTTTTGATTCGCTATACCTAAAATACCCAAAGCATACTGTTGCCAGGTTTTCTCTTGATAACCACTAGAGCACTGCTTCACTAAGCAGATGTCACTAACCCTCCTGACACCCTAGTGGATAGTACTGGTAATATACCTCCCTGATTGTTGGCTGCCTACCAACTACTACCTACATTAATCCTATTCATTTAATCCCATGCACGCCTCTCACCCTGTACCTATAAGCCTCTTATTCTGGATCCTTCCATTTCTCTCTTGGCCTCCCCTTTGTTCCCTCTTCTTCTAAGTGATATCGCTCTCACACTATCCTCCCTTTCTTTATCAATTATAGTTCAAGACTCATCCATGCAACACTTGATACTATACCATCAAACAAACACCAACCTCTGATCCTACAGACAGTAAACTCCTCATCCACATGTTCCATAATGCACCCAGGACCTTGGCCCCCAACATCTTATAGCTCACTTCAGCCCCCATGGTTATATCCACTGCCATGTCAACTCCTAAGTACCTAAAGTATATAACTCTCTACAAGTGCTCCCCTATTCAAACTTACACTCAAGCCATTCTTTCTCAATCCCTTGATGCACCTAATTACCTTACGTCTCTTCATTTACTCTCAACTTTCTAATCTTGCACAGTCATCCAAACTCTGTCAGCAGCATCTGGAGTTTCTCTCAGAAGTCTGCCACCAGAGCCATTTCATTTGTGAACAGAAACTGATTCACTTCCAATAGCCCCACCTCCCCAAGTATACCACACACTTGCCCTTTGTTCTGAGACCATTGCATTCATTTACCTCATAACTCAAAATCAGCTAATTTTGTTACAAGTAAAGAAAATCATGTACTTCTTACCCTACCTGCAAATATGAGCAATGTTGGCACCAAAAAGCCCTGAGGACTTGCCGGTAGGCACTCTTCTTAGAGTTGCCTCAGGAGGTAGGAACTTGAGGGACAGAACTAATACTAAGTCCTGTAGACTCACGCGTCGCTGAGTTAAATTGTCGTTCAACCATGATCTTGAGAGCTGTAAAGATATGCATGTGTTAGCATTTCTTATTACTTCACAACTTGATGCACAATCCTACACCTATACAGAATGACTACTGCAACTCCCATTCATGGTAAACGATCATAATTACAAACATCCTAAGTTCAAAATCAGCAATGGTATCAATTCCAAAGTAAACACAACATTCCTAAATCTTTGTATCATTTCAAATTTCCCATTTCCCAATACCCGATCATGACACTTGACTAGTGAATCAAAGATCTAAATGACAGCTTTCCAAGTGATGTGATGTGAGAAGTACATTTTTTTTCCTCCAAATCTGTAACATTTACCTTCTCTTTTCATTGTTATCAAAACACCCTAGAAACTCGGTATTGCCCAATTTCCTAAGGTTTTGTATACTGCCAGCATTCACTATCTTATTACTTACACAAACACACACACACGAATATATATCTATATTATTTCTTTTATACTCTGTTGCTATCTCCCGCGTCAGCGAGGTAGCGCAAGCAAACAGAAAAAAGAATGGCCCAACCCACCCACATACACATGTATGTACATACACGCACATATACATACCTATACATTTCAACGTATACATACATACACATTCACAAACATATACATATCTGCACATGTACATATTCATACCTGCTCTCTTCATCCATTCCCATCACCACCCTGCCACACATGAAATGGCACCTCCCTTCCCCCGCGAGAGGTAGTGCTAGGAAAAGACAACAAAGGCCAAATTCGTTCACACTCAGTCTCTAGCTGTCATGTGTAATGCACCGAAAACAACAGCTCCCTTTCCACATTCAGGCCCCACAAAATTTTCCATGGTTCACCCCAGACATTTCACATGCCCTGGTTCAATCCGCTGATAGCATATTGACCCCAGTATACCACATCGTTCCAATTCACACTATTCCTTGCACGCCTTTCATCCTCCTGTATGTTCAGGCTACAATCACTCACAATCTTTTTCACTCCATCCTTCCACCTCCAATTTGGTCTCCCACTTCTCCTTGTTCCCTCCATCTCTGACACATATATCCTCTTTGTCAATCTTTCCTCACTCATTCTCTCCAAGTGACCAAACCATTTCAATACACCATCTTCTGCTCTCTAACCACACTCTTTTTATTACCACACATCTCTCTTACCCTTTCAATACTTACTCAGACCACATACTGTCCTCAAACATCTTATTTCCAACACATCCACCCTCCTCCATACAACCCTATCTATAGCCCACGCTTCACAACCATATAACATTGTTGGAGCCACTATTCCTTCAAACATACCCATTCTTGCTCTCCGAGATAACGTTCTTGCCTTCCACACATTCTTCAACGTTCCCAGAACCTTCGCCACCTCCCCCACCCTGTGACTCACTTCCACGTCTATACTTCCATCTGCTGCTAAATCCATATATTTTTTTTTTCTTTTTTTTTTTTTTGCTTTGTCGCTGTCTCCCACGTTTGCGAGGTAGCGCAAGGAAACAGACGAAAGAAATGGCCCAACCCACCCCCATACACATGTATATACATACGTCCACACATACAAATATACATACCTACACAGCTTTCCATGGTTCACCCCAGACTCTTCACATGCCTTGATTCAATCCACTGACAGCACGTCAACCCCGGTATACCACATCGATCCAATTCACTCTATTCCTTGCCCTCCTTTCACCCTCCTGCATGTTCAGGCCCCGATCACACAAAATCTTTTTCACTCCATCTTTCCACCTCCAATTTGGTCTCCCACTTCGCCTCGTTCCCTCCACCTCCGACACATATATCCTCTTGGTCAATCTTTCCTCACTCATTCTCTCCATGTGCCCAAACCATTTCAAAACACCCTCTTCTGCTCTCTCAACCACGCTCTTTTTATTTCCACACATCTCTCTTACCCTTACGTTACTTACTCGATCAAACCACCTCACACCACACATTGTCCTCAAACATCTCATTTCCAGCACATCCACCCTCCTGTGCACAAATCTCTCCATAGCCCACGCCTCGCAACCATACAACATTGTTGGAACCATTTTTGCTCTCGGAGATAATGTTCTCGACTTCCACACATTCTTCAAGGCTCCCAAAATTTTCGCCCCCTCCCCCACCCTATGATCTACTTCCGCTTCCATGGTTCCATCCGCTGCCAGATCCACTCCCAGATATCTAAAACACTTTACTTCCATTCAAACTTACCTCCCAATGGACTTGACCCTCAACCCTACTGTACCTAATTACCTTGCTCTTATTCACATTTACTCTTAACTTTCTTCTTTCACACACTTTACCAAACTCAGTCACCAGCTTCTGCAGTTTCTCACATGAATCAGCCACCAGCGCTGTATCATCAGCGAACAACAACTGGCTCACTTCCCAAGCTCTCTCATCCCCAACAGACTTCATACTTGCCCCTCTTTCCAAAACTCTTGCATTTACCTCCCTAACAACCCCATCCATAAACAAATTAAACAACCATGGAGACATCACACACCCCTGCCGCAAACCTACATTCACTGAAAACCAATCACTTTCCTCTCTTCCTACACGTACACATGCCTCACATCCTCGATAAAAACTTTTCACTGCTTCTAACAACTTGCCTCCCACACCATATATTCTTAATACCTTCCACAGAGCATCTCTATCAACTCTATCATATGCCTTCTCCAGATCCATAAATGCTACATACAAATCCATTTGCTTTTCTAGGTATTTCTCACATACATTCTTCAAAGCAAACACCTGATCCACACATCCTCTACCACTTCTGAAACCACACTGCTCTTCCCCAATCTAATGCTCTGTACATGCCTTCACCCTCTCAATCAATACCCTCCCATATAATTTACCAGGAATACTCAACAAACTTATACCTCTGTAATTTGAGCACTCACTCTTATCCCCTTTGCCTTTGTACAATGGCACTATGCACGCATTCCGCCAATCCTCAGGCACCTCACCATGAGTCATACATACATTAAATATATATATATATATATATATATATATTTTTTTTTTTTTTTATACTTTGTCGCTGTCTCCCGCGTTTGCGAGGTAGCGCAAGGAAACAAACGAAAGAAATGGCCCAACCCCCCCCCATACACATGTATATACATACGTCCACACACGCAAATATACATACCTACACAGCTTTCCATGGTTTACCCCGGACGCTTCACATGCCTTGATTCAATCCACTGACAGCACGTCAACCCCTGTATACCACATCGCTCCAATTCACTCTATTCCTTGCCCTCCTTTCACCCTCCTGCATGTTCAGGCCCCGATCACACAAAATCTTTTTCACTCCATCTTTCCACCTCCAATTTGGTCTCCCTCTTCTCCTCGTTCCCTCCACCTCCGACACATATATCCTCTTGGTCAATCTTTCCTCACTCATTCTCTCCATGTGCCCAAACCATTTCAAAACACCCTCTTCTGCTCTCTCAACCACGCTCTTTTTATTTCCACACATCTCTCTTACCCTTACGTTACTTACTCGCTCAAACCACCTCACACCACACATTGTCCTCAAACATCTCATTTCCAGCACATCCATCCTCCTGCGCACATCTCTATCCATAGCCCACGCCTCGCAACCATACAACATTGTTGGAACCACTATTCCTTCAAACATACCCATTTTTGCTTTCCGAGATAATGTTCTCGACTTCCACACATTTTTCAAGGCTCCCAAAATTTTCGCCCCCTCCCCCACCCTATGATCCACTTCCGCTTCCATGGTTCCATCCGCTGACAGATCCACTCCCAGATATCTAAAACACTTCACTTCCTCCAGTTTTTCTCCATTCAAACTCACCTCCCAATTGACTTGACCCTCACCCCTACTGTACCTAATAACCTTGCTCTTATTCACATTTACTCTTAACTTTCTTCTTCCACACACTTTACCAAACTCAGTCACCAGCTTCTGCAGTTTCTCACATGAATCAGCCACCAGCGCTGTATCATCAGCGAACAACAGCTGACTCACTTCCCAAGCTCTCTCATCCCCAACAGACTTCATACTTGCCCCTCTTTCCAGGACTCTTGCATTTACCTCCGTAACAACCCCATCCATAAACAAATTAAACAACCATGGAGACATCACACACCCCTGCCGCAAACCTACATTCACTGAGAACCAATCACTTTCCTCTCTTCCTACACGTACACATGCCTTACATCCTCGATAAAAACTTTTCACTGCTTCTAACAACTTGCCTCCCACACCATATATTCTTAATACCTTCCACAGAGCATCTCTATCAACTCTATCATATGCCTTCTCCAGATCCATAAATGCTACATACAAATCCATTTGCTTTTCTAAGTATTTCTCACATACATTCTTCAAAGCAAACACCTGATCCACACATCCTCTACCACTTCTGAAACCACACTGCTCTTCCCCAATCTGATGCTCTGTACATGCCTTCACCCTCTCAATCAATACCCTCCCATATAATTTACCAGGAATACTCAACAAACTTATACCTCTGTAATTTGAGCACTCACTCTTATCCCCTTTGCCTTTGTACAATGGCACTATGCACCATTCCGCCAATCCTCAGGCACCTCACCATGAGTCATTTTTTTTTTTTTTTTTTTTTTTTTTTTTATACTTTGTCACTGTCTCCTGCGTTTGCGAGGTAGCGCAAGGAAACAGACGAAAGAAATGGCCCAACCCCCCCCCATACACATGTATATACATACGTCCACACACGCAAATATACATACCTACACAGCTTTCCATGGTTCACCCCAGACATTCACATGCCTTGATTCAATCCACTGACAGCACGTCAACCCCTGTATACCACATCGCTCCAATTCACTCTATTCCTTGCCCTCCTTTCACCCTCCTGCATGTTCAGGCCCCGATCACACAAAATCTTTTTCACTCCATCTTTCCACCTCCAATTTGTCTCCCTCTTCTCCTCGTTCCCTCCACCTCCGACACATATATCCTCTTGGTCAATCTTTCCTCACTCATTCTCTCCATGTGCCCAAACCATTTCAAAACACCCTCTTCTGCTCTCTCAACCACGCTCTTTTGAGTGGTGCAATCTATGAGTCGAGGAGTAAATGGGGGACTTACTCACTCGCTCAAACCACCTCACACCACACATTGTCCTCAAACATCTCATTTCCAGCACATCCATCCTCCTGCGCACATCTCTATCCATAGCCCATCCCTCGCAGCGCCATACAACATTTGAACCACTATTCCTTCAAACATAGCGCGGCCCATTTTTGCTTTCCGGGATAATGTTCTCGACTTCCACACATTTTTCAAGGCTCCCAAAATTTTCGCCCCCTCCCCCACCCTATGATCCACTTCCGCTTCCATGGTTCCATCCGCTGACAGATCCACTCCCAGATATCTAAAACACTTCACTTCCTCCAGTTTTTCTCCATTCAAACTCACCTCCCAATTGACTTGACCCTCAACCCTACTGTACCTAATAACCTTGCTCTTATTCACATTTACTCTTAACTTTCTTCTTCCACACACTTTACCAAACTCCGTCACCACTTCTGCAGTTTCTCACATGAATCCGCCACCAGCGCTGTATCATCAGCGAACAACAGCTGACTCACTTCCCAAGCTCTCTCATCCCCAACAGACTTCATACTTGCCCCTCTTTCCAAGACTCTTGCATTTACCTCCCTAACAACCCCATCCATAAACAAATTAAACAACCATGGAGACATCACACACCCCTGCCGCAAACCTACATTCACTGAGAACCAATCACTTTCCTCTCTTCCTACACGTACACATGCCTTACATCCTCGATAAAAACTTTTCACTGCTTCTAACAACTTGCCTCCCACACCATATATTCTTAAGACCTTCCATAAAGCATCTCTATCACTCTATCACATGCCTTCTCCAGATCCATAAATGCTACATACAAATCCATCTGTTTTCCTAGGTATTTCTCACACACATTCTTCAAAGCAAACACCTGATCCACACAGCCTCTATCACTTCTGAAACCACACTGCTCTTCCCCAATCTGATGCTCTGTACATGCCTTCACCTTCTCAATCAATATCCTCCCGTACAATTCTCCAGGAATACTCAACAAACTTATGCCTCTGAAGTTTGAGGACTCACTCTTATCCCCTTTGCCTTTGTACAATGGCACTATGCACCATTCCGCCAATCCTCAGGCACCTCACCATGAGTCATACATACATTAAATATATATATATATATAGGAGCAGGGAGCAGGAAATCCTCCCCTCCAGCTTTTACTTTTTCAAAAGAAGGAACAGAGAAGGGGGCCAAGTGAGGATATTTCCCTCTTAGGCTCAGTTCTCTGTTCTTAACGCTACCTTGCTAACGCGGGAAATGGCGAATAGTATGAAAGAAAGAAAGGTAAAAACATTAGGTAGCAGCATTAGATAAAAGAAGTCATTAGAAACATTAGGTAGCAGCATTAGATAGAAGTAGTCATTAGAAACACTAGGTGGGAGCATTAGATAAAAGAAGTCATTAGAAACATTAGGTAGCAGCATTAGATAAAAGAAGTCATTAGAAACATTAGGTAGCAGCATTAGATAGAAGTAGTCATTAGAAACACTAGGTGGGAGCATTAGATAAAAGAAGTCATTAGAAACATTAGGTAGCAGCATTAGATAGAAGTAGTCATTAGAAACACTAGGTGGGAGCATTAGATAAAAGAAGTCATTAGAAACATTAGGTAGCAGCATTAGATAGAAGTAGTCATTAGAAACACTAGGTGGGAGCATTAGATAAAAGAAGTCATTAGAAACATTAGGTAGCAGCATTAGATAGAAGTAGTCATTAGAAACACTAGGTGGGAGCATTAGATAAAAGAAGTCATTAGAAACATTAGGTAGCAGCATTAGATAGAAGTAGTCATTAGAAACACTAGGTGGGAGCATTAGATAAAAGAAGTCATTAGAAACATTAGGTAGCAGCATTAGATAGAAGTAGTCATTAGAAACACTAGGTGGGAGCATTAGATAAAAGAAGTCATTAGAAACATTAGGTAGCAGCATTAGATAGAAGTAGTCATTAGAAACACTAGGTGGGAGCATTAGATAAAAGAAGTCATTAGAAACATTAGGTAGCAGCATTAGATAGAAGTAGTCATTAGAAACACTAGGTGGGAGCATTAGATAAAAGAAGTCATTAGAAACATTAGGTAGCAGCATTAGATAGAAGTAGTCATTAGAAACACTAGGTGGGAGCATTAGATAAAAGAAGTCATTAGAAACATTAGGTAGCAGCATTAGATAGAAGTAGTCATTAGAAACACTAGGTGGGAGCATTAGATAAAAGAAGTCATTAGAAACATTAGGCAGAAGCATTAGATAGAAGTAGTCATTAGAAACACTAGGTGGGAGCATTAGATAAAAGAAGTCATTAGAAACATTAGGTAGCAGCATTAGATAGAAGTAGTCATAAGAAACATTAGGTAGGAGCTTCTGCAAACACTGTGCAAGACTTGCCCTGTGCCAGTGGTCTGGTAAGGGTGAGGTACTAAGGCTAAGAAGCGGCACTGGAGTTCACTAGTTAAGGAGATTACTTGAGGAAGTTCAGAAAGGAACACGCATCAGATATATGGATAGATTAGCGTTGCTAAATTCTATGGCAGTTCATGTTAGCAGGCACAGAACTGATTTCAAATAATTTGAATGACAGATTTGGTTCATCAAAGATACTGGCAGCAATGCAGGATTTTCTTTATCACATTAACATCTGCTTGCAACCAATAACAGTTGTGCATACTCATGACCGCATGCAGAATCTATCTCTCTGCAGTTTCATTATCATGGATCCCCAAACCTCCAAGAATTAAAACTGGAAGAAATGGAAGAAATCCAAGAGAGAAATGGATGTCATATATCAAGCTGATACTACCTATTTACACATGTAAAATAATGATTAACAAACCTCCAACTGAGTTTTTCCTCGCAGCTGTATTCCTAGCTTTGGGTGATCCTCATAACATAGGATCCGAAGAGTCTGCGAACCTTCCAGTTCAATAATGAAATCTTGGTTCCAGTGAGGTTCTACTCCTTCAGATATCTTTGTTTTAGCTTTGCGGAAAAAGTGCCCATAGGAGTCTACTTCAAAGCATACATACATGTCTGGTGTACAAAGAAAAGTTATTTAATAGAACTATTCATTAACTATGCATAACATATGATCATAATGACATAAGCCAAATTTACTCCAACTATTTGCAACTTAAAAGTAAATATTTTCAAAAATAAGCTTAATATTCTTAAAACATATTTCAACAAACTGGTAACTGTGCAAAACATCTACTATGATATATGCTTACATATAAAATCACTTTTGACTATTCACAGTTCAACTCAACATCTCAGTAATCTTACTTGCAGGACTAGTAAGACCGTGAAGACTAGATACCACAATATGAAGATCACCAATTAGCAGTGAATCATCTTTACCAGATTTGAGCAAAAAGGACCCCATATTCGTCTTTAAGAAGGATCGGCAAGCAGTGATCCATCCTTGTAGTTCCTGTAAAGTGAGAGAGCTGCCGCCTACCCCTGGCGTGTTTGCCTGAAACAGTCACAAGAGTTAATATGAATGGCCAACTTCAGTGGTGCACTTGCCAGGTCTACCCAAACAATCTCATTTTAAAAATAAAGCAAAACGGTTGAGCACTGTTCATTTTGACACAATTTTAGCTTTTATGTATCAAACTTTTCAATATACAGAATCTCTCCACCTTTAAAAGATTCTGGAAATAACTTTTACACATTCTCCTCATTTATATCTCTAAGACTATCTTCAGATGAATCCAAGTACAGGTATTCCCAATCAATCCCTTTGCAGTTAAATCCATTAAGACTCTATTATCCCTAAGAAGTGCATGTCTTGCAATCTCCTACACTATCATGACCATACCTTTATCATTTTCATCAAACCATTGCTTTAGTTCATCAAATTCTCTTGTATCTGTATTCAAGTTTTCCTGAACAGTTTATATGGACCATCCAACAGAATTTCTTGGAACTTTAAACTCTCTTACTATGAATGCATATCTCCCAACTATCTAGCCTTCTCTTTCATTTTTGCAATCGTGTATCTCCATGGAAAGAGTCTGTTGGATTTCATTGCTGTGGTATGTTCATGACAGCAAAAACAACTAGTCTGGTTTCCCTTACTCATGCAGTTACCAATTATACTGTATAGGGATGGAGTTATGACACAAATTCTTAAATCTATGCATGCTGTATGCATAAGCCATATCCTCAGACAATCTGTTCCACAGACCAATCTCACTGGGAACCAATCAAGCTCCTCTCTTCATACTCGTACACATGCCTTACATTGTTGGTAAAAACTCTTCACTGATTCTAGCAGCTTACCTCCCACAGCATATACTCTTTAGGCCATCCACAAAGCATCTCTATCAACCCTGTCATATGCCCTCTCCAGATCCATAAATGCTACACACAAATCCATCTGTTTTTTTACGGTTTTCTCACAAACATTCTTCAAAGCAAACACCTCATCCACACATCCTCTACCACTACTGCTCCTCCCCAATCTGATGCTCCATACATGCCTTCAACTTCTCAAACAATACCCTCCCATATAATTTCCCAGGAATACTCAACAAACTTATGCCTTTGTAGTTTGAACACTCACCTTTATCCCCTTTGCCTTTGTATAATGGCACTATGCACACATTCCACCAATCCTTAACCAATCAACAACAGTCACCCCCTTTTTAGTAAATTCAACTGCAGTACTATCCAAACTTAATGCTGTGCCAAGTTTCCTCTTCCACAAAGCTCTCACACCCTCTTCTCTTTTAACCAAACCATTCTCCTTAATTCTCTTGCTTTGCACACCACCCTGACCAAAACATGCAACATCTGCCACTTTATCATCAAACACATTCAACAAACCTTCAAAATACTCATGCCATCTCCTTCTTACTTCATTACTTGCTGTTATTACTTTCCCCCTTCACTGAAGTTCCAGTTTGTTCTCTTGTCTTATGCATGTTATTCACCTCCTTCCAAAACATCTTATTTATTCTCCTTAGAGTCTAATGATACTCTCTCACCCCAGCTCTCATTTGCCCTCTTTTTCAACCCTTACATTTTCCTCTTAACCTCTTGCCGCTTTCTTTTATACACCTCCCAGACATTTGCACTCCTTCCTTGTAAGTACTGTCCAAACAGCTCTCTTTTCTCCTTCACTAGTAACTTTACTTCATCCCACCACTCACTACTCTTTCTAATGTGCCCACCTCCCACCTTTCTCATGCCACATGCATTTTTTGCACATGCCATCCCTAATTCCCTAAATACATCCTATTCCTCATCCACTCCCCTCACATCATTTGCTCTCGCCTTTTCCCATTCTACACTCAATCTCTCCTGGTACTTCCTCACACAAGTGTCCCTTCCAAGCTCACTTACTCTCACCACTCTGTTCTCCCCAACATTTTCTCTTCTTTTTTGAAAATCTCTACAAATCTTCACTTTTGCGTCCAGAAAATAGTGATCAGACATCCCTCCAGCTGCCCTTCTCAGCCCATTAACATTCATAAGTCTCTCTTTTACATGCCCATCAATTAACATGTAATCCATCAATGCTCTTTGACTATCTCTCCAACACACATACGTATACTTATGTATATCTCTTTTTATACCAGGTATTCCCAATCACCAGTCTTTTTTCAGCACACAAATCCACAAACTCTTCACCATTTCCATTTACAACACTGAATAC
This sequence comes from Panulirus ornatus, assembly GCF_036320965.1. NCBI lineage: Eukaryota > Metazoa > Arthropoda > Malacostraca > Decapoda > Palinuridae > Panulirus > Panulirus ornatus. The sequence goes on from NC_092237.1 coordinate 47,193,548, forward strand.
CCCATGTTCACTAATTATACCCTCCCCTGCCACATTACTCATCTTCGCATTTAAATTACCCATCACTAATACATCACTAATACTTGGTCTCATGCATCAAAGCTGCTGACACACACAGCTGCTCACAAAACACTTGCCTCTCATGATCCTTCTTCTTAGGACCAGGTGCATATGCAGCAATAATCACCCATCTCTCTCCATCCACTCTCTGTCTTACCAACATCAATCTAGAAGTTATTTTCTTACACTCTATCACACACTCCCACAACACTTGCTTCAGTAGTGCTATTCCTTCCTTAGCTCTTTTTCTCTCACCTACCCCTGACTTTACTCTAAACCATTACCCTTGAGCTTCATTTCACTCAGAGCCAGAACATCCAGGTTTATTTCCTCAAACATACTACCTATCTCTCCTTTCTTCTCATCTTGGTTACATCCACGCACATTCAGACACCCCAGTCTGAGCCTTCGAGGAGGATGAGCACTCCCCGCTTGACTCCTTCTTCTGTTTCCCATGTCAGTGATGTAGTGCCAGGAAACAGATGAAGAATGCCCCATCCACTTATATACACATATATTTACATAAATGCCCATACACGCAAATATACATATCAACATACATACGTATATATACACATACACAGACATATACATATATACACATGTACATATTCATACTTGCTTGCCTTCATCCATTCCTGGCACCACACCGCCCCACAGGTAACAGCATCGCTACCCCCCTGCTTCAGCAAGGTAGCACTAGAAAAACTGATAAAAAAGGCCCTATTTGTTCATACTCAGTCTCTAGCTGTCATGTGCAATGCACCAAAATCACAGCTCCCTATCTGCATCCAGAAGTGAAAGTAAGTCACAGGGTGGGGGAGGGGGCAAAGGTCCTGGGGACCATGAAGAATGTATGGAAAGAGAGAATATCAACTCAGAGCAAAAATGGGTTTGTTTGAAGGAATAGGAGTTCCAACAGTACTATTTGACTGCGAGCCATAGGCTATAGATAGGGTTGTACAGAGGAGGGTGGATGTGTTGGAAATGTTCCCATTTGTTCTCTTTTCTTACGCACGTTACTTACCTCCTTCCTTCCATAACATCTTTTTATTCTCCCTAAAGTTTAATGATACTCTCTCACCCCAACTCTCATTGCGACCGGGGCCTGAGCATGCAGGAAGGTGAGAGGCTTGCATGGAATGGAAGGAGTTGGAACAATGTGGTATACCAGGGTCAACATGCTGTCAATGGACTGAACCAGGGCATTTGAAACATCTGCGGCAAACCACGGAAAGGTCTGTAGGGCCTGGATGTGGAGTGGGAGCTGTGGTTTCGGTGCATTACACATGACAGAGACTTGAGTATGACTGAATGTGGCCTTTTTTCGTCTGTTTCCTGGCACTACCTCGCTGATGCAGGGGGTGGCGATGCTGTTTCCTGTGGGGCATGGTGATCAGCTTAGACTAATTATGTAAAATATACAGGTTGCTCTAATTACCATATCATGACTTTTCTTATGCTTACCTGCAGTACTTGGATAGCTTCACCCCATTGGTCTCGCTCATATTCAGATGAAATAAGGAATGTATGAATCGAGCCAGCTCTTTTGGATATTCTGAAGGGAAGGTTTGGAGATGCTAGTACCAGCTGAGCTTCCAATTCTGCTAACTTCTTCCTCTGCTTCTCATTTCGAGCTACATTCACACGACCCGTCTACAACAAACAAGGAAGATTACAATGGAAATTATTAATACCTGAAAAACAGCTCAAAGCCCTGTAGAATTTCATTCATGAAGCTGCATTATGTAACTCGTTTTGAACCTATACATTCAAACTTATTAATTCTTGGATAATGCTTTACATAAGAATAATTCTTTTGCATTCTTTTCAGTTATGTTGCTATCAATCTAGTAATCCTTAAAAGTTTTGGCAACTGATCACCTTTAACAGTGAACAAATTAATGGCTAAAGAATAATACCTGAATTGAGTATCTACATAACTAATTGCATCTACATCCTGCTGTGAGATAGGGTTAGTGTGTGACATTCAACACACACATCACCTGTTCAAAAATACTGTCATTCTCTAATGCAACATACACTGCATATCTGTTAAAATACATATCTGTTATAAGATTCATCCAGAATTATTCTTGGCTATGATTTGCACCTTCTTTTAAAGGTTTCTGAGCTCACTTCAAGTATGTTTCTTGTCTAACTTGGTGAAACATTGAAGTCTCTTAATCTTTTTTGTTGGCCTTTTACATTTTATGCTTAATTCCTTTTTGATTTGCATTGAAAGGGATCCTTCTAGATTTCATTTATCAGTTTCTTCCTGTTATTAGCCTTTTACAAGAAAGAAAAAAATTCTACCACCATGTTCCCATTATTGTATTTCAGTATCTCAATGAAGGAACAGAAGAGGGAGCCAAGCAGGGAGTGCTCATCCTCCTCAAAGACTCCAGCTGGAGTGAACATTTTCATCATCAAATTTACTCTTCTTTCTACACAGTACATTTCACAACAGTCCATATATTTCATTCTCTCAATATGCTTAAAAGCATATATGAATCTTTCCCACTTCACTGATATAAGCCTGTCTTCTTGGTAAATTCAAAACACAGCAGCATTCAATTTTGTTTCCTATGTACACAATGACATTCTCATCACCAGCTCTCTATCTCCTGTAGTGAAAGATCTCATCAACACTCTGCTCGTTAACTGACTCATTTATATGATTTCATCAATGCATTCATCTACTTCCAGGTTTTCACTTATGATTACTCACAAGTATTTATCCTTCTCTTCACTAGTAAAATCTTTTCCCACTTAACCCTTTTTCCTGCTGTGTCACAAATATGACGGGCATGGAAGGCTGCTGAATGGTGCTAATATATTTCATAATGAAAGTAAGTGTGTGTGTGTGTGTGTGTGTGTGTGTGTGTGTGTATGTGAATAAATGGGAGTATGAGTGAATGGTTTCTCATAAACATGGGAATGGATCAAGAATGAGTGATGTCACCATAGTTACTTGATGTTCATAGGAATGGCTGATGCATGAAATGAGAGCAAAGTGAAAGGTAATAATGGTATAGTTCAAAACCATACAGAAACAGATTGGAGGTTGTCATGCATAACAGATGACAATGTACCACTTGCTACTTCAGCAGAAGAGTTGGACAAAATGGTGAAATGGATGATGATGTATGAACAGAGAGAATGTGAGTGAATGCAATAAAGTAAGAGGTAGTTTTTGAAAAGTAAGGGAAGTCAGATTGTAAAATCAGTTTCCATCATGAACAAGTGAAAAGGAAAGGAAGTCAGACTGTAAAATCAGTTTCCATCATGAAGAAGGCTACAGAGGAATTTAAATGTTTGGGGGTGAAGTTTAGTAGCAAAAGCAAAGTTGAAAATGAAATTAGAGTCATTCTAAGGAGCAAAATTGGGGATGCACTGAAAGCTCTCATGAATGGGGAAAAGACCGAGTTAGTATAAGCAAGAAGTTTGCACATCCACCACAGTACGTATGGATGTGAAACCCATTTGAAGGTCATGATAGGTCAAAAACAAGTCATATGTACCTAATGGAACTGACTTATATCTACAAGACGTAATAGATGCAAACACATTTTCATGTACAGTACATACATTTCTACTACAGAGCAGTATATAGAAAAATAATACAGAGCAGTATACAAAAACATAAATTACAAAAAGCTTACCCCTTTGTTGTCACAAGTATTATCTAATCTCCTCAGCTGATCTCGTACTGTTGAAGCCTGGGACTTGAGAGACACTAAGTTTGGTGGGTTAGACTCTTTAACTGTTTCAGGTCCACTGTCATTCAACACTGCTATATCATGGAGGCTGATATACCATTTTACTTCAAAAGTAAACTTCTCTGACCTACCAGTTGGCTAGAAAACAAATGTTAACATCAGTTCTTAAAAGTTCTTAGGTTTCTTGATCTTTTTGTATCAGTTGAAAGTCAAGATTTCATATGATACTCAAGAGAGCATAAAATGATTTTCACCAATGAGTAAGTTAAAAGACAATGAATCTTAGAAATACATTATAAATACACAGGAAATACATGAACTTGAAGAGGCACCAACAAAAGGAATACAAATACCGTATATATACTGTAAATACTGAGTATTTTTTTATTAACTACACTACTATCCAATCTACATGAGATAGTTTTGATGAACAAGACAGAGACTGGCAGTCACCAGTTAGAGACATATTACATCAACTTCTATACACATTTAAAACGCTTTTTTTTCCCGACACAGGGTTGTCACTACTCTGGATACCTAAAAAAATATACGAGGATACTCATGATACAATAAATCAATTCTAATGACTGAAGTTTGAAATGTCTTAAAAGAAAAAAAAATTCCATCTATTTTGCATTATATGTTTATCAAATGGAAGATCACAAATGACTTTCTAGTGAAGACATGAGCTGTTTGCACTGATTTAACAGAATAGTTTTACCCTAGATTAAGACTAGATCCTGAATGAACTTGTGTGGAAAAAGGAAATAAAGGAGGCCCAGATTCCTCTTTTTTATATCTTTTATATACAAAAGCACCAGAGATTACCTCCAAAACAAAGAATAAAATGAATCATTACTGACAATAACCAATGCTAAAACAAAAATCTCCTTCATAATAACACCAAACAAATAAATGGTAATCAGTCTTTAAAAATCTGATTTATCATAGTCATGGGGAGTCAGCAAAAATACATTGCTACCCTTGGGTTTCATGAAATTTGAAACAAGCAATGTTACTCAAGGTGTTTTAGCATGGTTGTTACTTGTTTTTTTTTCTTATGCATTATATAATGCACTTTATCATGTTACATTCTCTGACTTAAATCGCTGAAATACCATGAATAATCATGTCATTGGTGAAAAACGGCAAACAAGCGTGATTTAATAATTTGGTGATGTACTCAATTCTATCTACATATTTGAAGACTGTTCCCCCAAAGGAACTGCCTTGAAGGGGGTAGCCATGCCAAAATAGTCTCAATTTATAACTGTCCTTACATGCCTCCCTTGCATTCACCATTCCACACATTCCTCTCCCTCCTGTACTCTACCACTCTATTTCCCCAAGTCAAAGGTGGTCTTCCTCTTCCATCAACCCCTTTAATCACATTCCCAAACCACCTTAAAGTATTATGTTTCACCCACTCTATCACTTCACAATTCATTCCCTTTGCATTCTCTGCCATACCAAATATCTCAAACACCCCCCTCGTTTGTCTCTTTATTCCATCTTGTCATAATACATGCTCTTCTCAAACATCTCATTTCTACAACCAGAGATCTTCTCCATATTTTGGCTGTAATAGTCAGGATCAGGAGGACTATGTTGTCCCTTAATCCTTTCTTTCCTTTCTTCACTTCCATACTTTCACTTCTACCCTTTCATATTCTATTGAAGGACCTTCTACCCTGCACTCCTTTCTCCCTTATCTCTCCTTCCATATCACCAAACTTACCCTAAACAGCTCCCTATCTATTTATCCATCTATATCTCCGATGCCTGTTCTAATTGGAACCTCCTTAAAGGGGTGGCCACTGCAACATAATAGTCTCCATAACTGAAAAACTCCAGTGCTGCTTCTTAGCCTTTAATGCCTCACCTGTAACAGGCCAATGGCAAAGGGCAAGACTAGAGCAGTGCTTGCAGAAGCTCCTAGCTAATGTTCCTAATGACTACTTCTACTCAATGCTCCTACCCACTACTCCTCCCTAATGTTTCTACCTAATGCTCCAGCCTAAATGTTCCTACCTACAACTTCTATCAACTGTTCCTACCATTTTGTCCAAAGGCAGGGCTAGCACACAGTGCTCACCAAAGGAAAATCTAGAGTTACAAAGAATGATCAGCAAAGTTAAGTGTTGTCAGGTGCTACATATGACAAGGACAGATAGCTCCCAAATACCTAAAATCTGTAACCTTTTCAAATCTCTCTCTCTCTCTCTCTCTCTCTCTCTCTCTCTCTCTCTCTCTCTCTCTCTCTCTCTCTCTCTCTCTCTCTCTCTCCCCCCCCAATCTATAACACAGTTAAGTACACTTTTGCCTCACTCTACAGGGTATTGCAAAAAATATATATCTTTGCTGTTCCATTTCAAACACCATACTTTACTTTAACTCAAATTTATCTTCAACTGCCTGTGCTTACACACATCACATAAACATTTACAATTCAAAAAGTGTTTTCGAAAGTTAGAGATGAGCTGCCATTTAACAAATCTTATCTAGTCATGAGGGTAAAAGATAAGAAAATGAAAGGGTTTTCTAATGTTGTCAAAAAATTAAAATTTCTGCTGATGGAAACACTTGAACATGTAAACAAAAATACATTACTTCTCAACACATTATTTTAGTTGTTTGGGAATAACCAAACCAATGCAAGCTAATTTCTCTGTGATCACAGGACTTTACAGATTGAATGACCATTAATGTTCAAAAGTTCTGAATTTGAAACATATATACCATATCTGAATCATACTCATAGTAACTTATGGCTGTGGAAGCCATTCTATTCATCAATGAACCCTGCAGAGAATGAAACACAGAAGTAATGAGACCAAATCAAAGATGTATTAGCTTAAGTATAACTGCCTCATTTCTGTTCTGTAATTTTAACTGAGAACTTTATCACACTTTCCAAATATTTTTCACTGTAATTCTAATTCAATTATATGTCATTTTCTGAATAAAAATATTAAATATTCTGATATATTTTACCAACAAATATGAAGAGATAACAATATGACAGATAACAGCTGACAGGAATACCAGGGTATCTAGTATATCCATTCAGGGAAGTTCCATTTCACCTCTAATGGTAACTGATAGTTCCTCCATTTTTTCACACCTCTAATGGTACCAGATAGTTCCTCCATTTTTTTCACAAAATCACTGCCAAATAAGAACAGCAGCCATACCAGTATGTGCCATCACCCATGAGAGTATTTAAGAATTCTCAATCCTGTGTTTTAAAATGTAAGGCATGGCAATTGTGGCAATAACTTTCACAGATGACTGCACCTGGAACATATGTATTATGATGCACATGGCAATTCCTTGTGACTAAATAATGATCTACATAGGTCAACAAATTATTTCATAAGTATACTTACTTTGCGCTACCTCGCAAACGCGGGAGACAGCGACAAAGTATAATAAAAAAATAAAAAATAAAAATACTTACTTTGTACTTTGCACATACTATAACATCATTGAACAGGAAGAGATGTCTTAATTTCCGGTGGCCTTCTACCAGCTCAACAATAAAAGAATTACGAACCAAATGCCTCTGGGGACGATCCTGGGCCTGTAAATATAAATATACTGAAGCAGTCAATTGAAGCCTCACAAATCTTAAGAATGAAAAAACAATGATGAGAAATTCATGAGAGGATTATCAGTGGCTTAATACAATGAAAATATATGTTTTAAAGTTAAAGAAATAATTTCTCATAAAAAACAGAGACCTAAAAGCATCAAAGAAAGCCCTAGCTCAAATAGTCCAAGCAAATATGGCTTGACCCACTAGTAATTGCTGAAGAAATCATTTTTGGTGCATTCAACTTACGAAACCTTTCTTAATAATATGCTTTAAGTCTAGAAAAAATCGTAGTGAAAAATGGTCAAAACAGAAATTTTCAAAACTGTTACCACTCAACCTTCCTATCCAATAGTTTGGCTTATGCAACGTCTAGAATAACAAATTTATACAAAAAGAAATCACTTTAATGTCAAGGAGTTCCTTAGAGTAAAATTTGCGAAGGTTGCTCCTCATTCCCTTCCTACTGATTAGTGGCTGCATAATGGAGTTTCTCCTTCCCTTCCCACTTTGACTGCATAATGTAAAGTGTGCTTTTGCCAAGTGTCTGGCCCTAGCTGTTTCAAGAGAGTATAGGACTCAGGTGTTGGGGAAGGCAGGTGTGATATCATCAAAGATGGCCGATTCCTAGTTGGGTGTTCAAACCCAAGCAGATCAGAAACTGAGATGAATGTGCCCATTCCTAAAGAGGTTTCTTTATGTTTGTTTTGAATGTGAGCAGTAAGGTCTTTGGATTTTGGTGCTTAAGGTGAGGGGAGGTTAGACTGTTGTTTTGTCTGGCTACTCTCAACATATAAGTTGATTCAACAAAAATTTCAAAAAATGGTATTACTATTGCAACTCAATTGTGAAGTGCAGTGATACAGCAGTGAATTTCTTTATCTATCTAGCCAAACTGCATGAAACACTTCCTGCATTCAAAACAGGGGACACTTTCATAATCTTCCCTAACCAATTCAGGTAATGAATGTCTCTACATCCTTAAGTGATAATGACCTAAAAGCAAAGCTTGAAACATTTAACAGAGTTCTACATGAAGATATGGTTAGTACATTCACAAAGAAATGTGTATTATAAGAAAAAGGAGGTAGCATTATGCATTACCACATACGCACATGAGAAAAAACAGAAACAAGAAAAGAGAGACAGACATAATATACTATGAAGGGCAGTGTGGAGCTTGCATGAGGCATAGCATGTCTAAGAAAATGAACGGTTTATGGTAAAAAAAAATAACCTTTACTTTTATAACAAAAAGCATACTAAACCTAACTTACTGGTCTCTTATAATTCTTAATTGTTAAAATAAAAGTATCAGTATTTTCTAAAACAATTTCTTTTTGAAGTCAGATCAGTATCAAAGGTGTAACAATATAATACATAGGAAGTACTGAAGGTGAAGGTTGCTTACAGGGAACATGGCTTCGGTATGTATCATGGAGAGATGTGTGAGGAAGTTCTGAGTCAGTCTCAGAGCTTCACGTAGAGTTTCGTGGTCAGGGTGGTGCTCAGGAGTGTACTTGAGCAAGTCCTGTAATTGTTGGACCAGATTAATTTGTACATGTCACAAGATTACATTGATACATGCAATAAACAAAACATTCTACAAATGTATCCAGTCTTGAAATTTAATCCTCTTATCTTAAATATGTAAGTGATATTTCTCTTCTTAATGAGCTGTTGAAAAATTCACAGATACGGAATATAAAACAATAATAAAGAAAAGAAGCAGCAAAGATATAATTTTTCTAGAAATTTTTGCATTGGAAAAGCACTGAAAACCACAGTACATTTATCTCATAACTCAACAAGTTCATTAAACCCCTGGTATTAAAGACACAGGTTGAATGCAATTCACCATTCAAGTTAAGAGTTTTAAGAGTATTTTCAAATACACTTGTGAGAGTATATATAGACAATGAGGATATCTGGGAGAGGATTTAGCAGCAGATGGAACCATGGACGTGGAGGTGAGTCACAGGGTGGGGGAGGGGGTGAAGATTCTGGGAGCGTTGAAGAATGTGTGGAAGGTGAGAACGTTATCTCGGAGAACAAAAATGGGGAATTTTGAAGGAACAGTGGTTCCAACAATGTTATATGGGTGCAAAACCACAGCACCCTTTCCACATCCAAGCCCTACAAAACTTTCCATGGTTAACCCCAGACGCTTCACATGCCCTGGTTCAATCCATTGACAGCACATCATTTTTGCTGTCCGAGATAACGTTCTCACCTTCCACACATTCTTCAATGCTCCCAGATCTTTCGCCCCCTCCCCCACCTTACTTCTGCTTCCATGGTTCCATCCGCTACTAAATCCACTCCCAGATATCTAAAACACTTCACTTTCTCCAGTTTTTATCCATTCAAACTTACCTCCCAGTTAACTTGTCCCTCAACTCTACTGAACCTAATTACCTTGCTCTTGTTCACATTTACTCTGAGCTTTCTTCTTTCACACACTTTACCAAACTCATCACCAACTTCTGCAGTTTCTCACCCAAATCAGCCACCAGTGCTGTATCATCAGCGGACAACAGGTGACTCATCCACAACAGACTGCATATTTGCCCCTCTCTCCAAAACTCTTGCATTTATTTCCCTAACAACCCCATCCATAAACAAACAACCATGGAGACATCATGCACCCCTGCCACAAACCTACATTCACTGAGAACCAATCACTTTCCTCTCTTCCTACTCGTACACATGCCTTACATCCTTGGTAAAAATTTTCACTGCCTCTAGCAGCTTACCTTTCACACCATATACTCTTAAGACCTTCCACAAAGCATCTCTATCAACCCTATTATATGTCTTCTCCAGATCCATAAATGCTACATACAAATCCATCTGTTTTTCTAAATATTTCTCATACACATTCTTCAAAGCAAACACCTGATCCACACATCTTCCACCACTTCTGAAACCACACTGCTCTTCCCCAATCTGATGCACTGTACATGCCTTCACCTTCTCAATCATTACCCTACCATATAATTTCCAAGGAATACTCAACAAACTTATGCCTCTGTAGTTTGAACACTCACCTCTGCCTCTGTACAATGGCACTATGCAAGCATTCCACCAATCCTCAGGCACTTGACCATGGTCCATATATACAGTGAATTTCCTCACCAACCAATCAACAAAACAGTCACCCCCGTTCTTAATAAATACTAATGTAATATCATCCAAACCCAACAACACTACCTCTTCTCTCTTAACCAAACCATTCTCCCTAACCCTCTCACTTTGCACACCACCCCATCCAAAACACCCTATATCTACCCCTCTATCATCAAACACATTCAACAAATGTTTCTTATTATCATACTTAATTACTGTCTCCCATGTCAGTGAGGTTACGCCCGGAAACTGACAAAGAATGGCCTATCCACTCCTGCACCCATATATATACATAAATACCCATACACGTACATATACATATCAACATATATATACACATACACAGACATATACATATATACACATGTACATATTCATACTTGCTTGCCTTCATCCATTCCTAGCACTACACCGCCCCGCAGGAAACAGCATCACTACCCACTGCTTGAGCAAAGTAGCACCAGGAAAACAGACATAAAAGGCCACATTCGTTCACACTCAGTCTTTAGCCTAAGACAGGTACACATTTCATTGATCAACTCTATGGATGGAGGAACATCTGAGTTGACTGTGGACTGACTGCCAAAACCAGGATTTGAACCTAAGCACTCGACCCAAGGTGGCTTATGAATGCATCACAATCAAGAAAGTGAACTGCCTCACCAAAGAGGCTCATTCTACGCTCAGTCTCTCCTGGTACTTCTTCACACAAGCTTCCCTCACAAGCTCAACTTAATTCACCACCCTCTTCCCACCCTTATAATTTTCTCTTTTTCAAAAGCCTCGACAAACCTACAGTCTCATCACCAGGTAATGATCAGACATCCCACCAGCTGCCTTTTTCAGCATTCTAAGAATCTCTTTTGTATGCCTATTAATTAATGTGTCATCCAATACTGCCTTCTTACCATATTTCATACTCCACATAAGTCTCTTTTTTAAACTAAGTATTCTCAATCACCGATCCTATTTCAGCTTGCACTTCTAAAGCTGTTCATCATTTCCATTCACCCCATGCTACATCACCCACTATTACATTCAAATCACCTACCACTATTACATAATATCTCACATAAAAACTGCTGACACACTCACTCAGTTCCTCCTTGAACACTTGCCTCTCTTTGTCAGTCCTTTGGTGGCTAGGAATATACACACTAATAATCACCCACCCCTCACACTCCAAAGTGATTGCAATTTGTGCACTGGAGGAGAGGCCACAAAAATCACCTGTTCAGCAAAAGGGTTTATGGACTCTTCCGGTGTCTTCACATGGCCTCAATCTCACTTCATAACAATTCAAAGATATTTCTCAAGCTTTCATTTGTTTAGGAAGTTACCTTTCTTAAACCCCTGAGCTACTACCTACTATTTACCGTATTCAAAGTGTTTGGGGCATCATTAACAAAGTTCTTCAACTGTAGCTTGCATTTTTCACACATCACCAAATTACACATCATTCTTAACACAACCTACACAAAGTCCAGAAAATCACAGAGCCATTTCCAAGACATAAACCTAGCTATTTATCAAGAAGCACTATCTCCTGGAGGTTAACACCCCAAAATGAAATATAATTCAGATTATAAGAATCTGTGACACATAAAAGTATACATTATCATGAAGTGTTTCAAAGTATCTTAATGGCCTATACATCAGTTACAATAAACTCACATGAAGGACTAGAGCATTTTTCTGAACTCTGGCAACAGGTCTGTGCAAGAGATCTTCTAAAGACTGTGCTTGGCCCTGAAGGGAACGCAACTTGATGGAGCGGGTTATGTCTGCAAACTGTGGGCTATGGGTGCTACATCTTCGCACTGTCTCCACAGCACGTGGGTAATTTTGAAGGAATGATGCATACACATCCAATTTACTCGCCTATTGATAAAACAACATACACAAAAATATCAGTTTTGAAAAATTCCTTATATAAAATACATGAAAATCCTTTCACATATCAAATACACAACTCCAAATAAGAGACACCAAAAATACTAAAGGGATAAATTTCCTTGAAAAATGAATAAGCAGTAGTATGCTTTGTCTACAACTCAATAACTGCAAGTCCCAGCCTTAAAAAGGGACAAATCATGTCATTTATTGTTTCCACTTCCACCCAAAGAGGCAATTTCATATCATTTTACAACAATCAATTCTCATCAGAATTACAAGAAACTGATGTTCTGATCATTGGGAATCTAATATTCAATGATGCTATATAACCATCAATATTTCTATTATCAGTATTTGTATTATCATCAGTATATCAGAAAAGGACATAATCAAAACTAATGAAAAGATATCAAAATGACTATCCCTACCAAAACTCTGAAGAGTTCTCCAATAGAGCTGGTACCATCCCACTGATCTGTGCGTTCCTTAAGTCCATGTAGGAAGTCACTGTGTGCTGCATGTAATTCTGTTATTCGGTAAAACACTGTGCAGAAGTCATCTGGTGATATCACAGGCTGAGAGGTTGTCAGTGTCGCCTTCAGGGCTTTCATGTACTGTTTAGAAAAGAAATGCAGCATTATTTCATCAATGCAAGTAAAACATCATTAGACACGACATTTAGTGACACTAAACTATGAAATACAAGATATTATGAGAGAGACTCTCATGGAAGTACATAGATATACATTTACGAAATAAAACTAACAAAAACAATCTAAGGAATGGAAACTGAGGCAACACCAATGCAAAATTAGAAACACGTGCTTATCTGTTTGTCTGTGATCCTCCTGTTTTATCTCCTTCCTCTGTTAATGTCAAAATCTTTATCTCTCTTCTTTCAATCCCCTTTCGATACGTCCATGACAATGGGAGCCGACTCCCATACCCCTTTGGATCTAAAATGTTTATCTCTTTGAGAATACAGGATCCAGAAACATGGGAAATCTCTGATTATGAAATCTACCATGGAGGCATGTAACGTACAGGGCAACCAACTTTTGGGGGATACTGAAGTTCATTAACATGCAATCACTTAAGCTATATGTCTGTATATACAATAATGGCTGAGAACAGAACTTGGATGTACAATCTAACCAAGGTTCAATATAAATATGGATGTATATCCAAACATTGATGTGGATGCTGAGGGTAGTAAGGTAGTTAATATTCTATTTCAAACTGGAGAGCTGAAATCACTAAGGGATCAAATTTCAGTTCATTGAAACTGTTGATATGAACCTATCTCTAGAAGTTGCAACATTTACTGTTTGCCACTAATGCTCTGTTAGTCAAATCATGGGAAGAGTTGGATGAACTAGTGGGCCAGTTCGATGATATATGTGCAAGACAAATGCTGAGGCAAGAAAATTCTGAAAGTGAATAAGGATTAGCATAATGCTCTAAATTTTGTAAAGGTTGGAATGGCAGATCAGTGAAATAAAACTATCCACGGTGAAAAACTGGAAGCTTTAGGAGAGTTTAGATAACTAGGACTGATGTCCAGTGATAATGAGAAACTTGGTTTTGAGGAGAGTCATGCAAGGGAGAAAAATTGGAGGGGCACAAAAAGCCTAGGAAAGAGAAATACATAATAAATAGTATGCATGAAGGTGTATTTGTCCCAATTCTGATGTATGGATGTGAAATATAAATTTATATACATTGTCAAGAAAGAGTGAGAGAGAAAGAACAAAAGAGACAGGTAACTTACCCAGTGCAGCTGAAATTATAAGAGATAGAATGAAGCTACACTTGTGGAGAGTATCCCCAGAGGATATATATCCATAGGAGAAACTGTGTGTGATAAATCACATGAATGGATGGGTAAAGGACAGAGTTCAAGAGGAAATGTTAGGCAAGTATGAGATGCCAGGTGTACATCATGATGGTGAACGAGTATGTGGATTGTCTGCATAAGGAGGTATGACCTGCAAAGATATATTCTAAACACAAAGATGTTCATAAATACACATGGTACTGAAAAATGGAAGACAGGGTAAACAAGAGAATTACTAAATTGTCTTTGTTTAGAAAACTCTAACAACCAGTATTACAGACATTTCACGTTATTAAAAATTCTAACCCTATAATGCAAGTTGACCAACTTCTTGGATGAAAAAATCTATTAATCCAGGACAACACAGTTTCAGAGCCAAAAGATCACTATGATAAAATTGTAAATGTGCTGGGAACGAAGAAATGCTGATATGATATACATAAACTTCTCAAAAACCCTTGGTTAAGAATCCATGGATTCATTCTTATTATTTATTTATTTTGCTTTGTCGCTGTCTCCGGCGTTAGCGAGGTAGCGCAAGGAAACAGACGAAAGAATGGCCCACCCCACCCACATACACATGTATATACATACACGTCCACATACGCAAATATACATACCTATACATCTCAATGTACACATATATATACACACACAGACATATACATATATACACATGTACATAATTCATACTCCCTGCCCTTATTTATTCCCATCGTCACCCAGCCACACATGGAATAACAACCCCCTCCCCCCCTCATGTGTGCAAGGTAGCGCTAGGAAAGGACAACAAAGGCCCCATTCGTTCACACTCAGTCTCTAGCTGTCATGTAATAATGCACCGAAACCACAGCTCCCTTTCCACATCCAGGCCCCACACAACTTTCCATGGTTTACCCCACACGCTTCACATGCCCTGGTTCAATACATTGACAGCACATCGACCCCGGCATACCACATCGTTCCAATTCACTCTATTCCTTGCACACCTTTCACCCTCCTGCATGTTTAGGCCCCTATCTCTCAAAATCTTTTTCACTCCATCTTTCCATCTCCAATTTGGTCTCCCACTTCTCGTTCTCTCCACCTCTGACACATATATCCTCTTGGTCAATCTTTCCTCACTCATTCTCTCCATGTGACCAAACCATTTCAAAACACCCTCTTCTGCTCTCTCAACCACACTCTTTTTATTTCCACACATCTCTCTTACCCTTACATTACTTACTCGATCAAACCACCTCACACCACACATTGTCCTCAAACATCTCATTTCCATCACATCCACCCTCCTGCGCACAACTCTATCCATAGCCCACACCTTGCAGCCATACAACATTGTTGGAACCACTATTCCTTCAAACATAGCCATTTTTGCTTTCCGAGATAATGTTCTCGACTTCCACACATTCTTCAAGGCTCCCAGAATTTTCGCCCCCTCCACACCCTATGATTCACTTCTGCTTCCATGGTTCCATCCGCTGCCAGATCCACTCCCAGATATCTAAAACACTTTACTTCCTCCAGTTTTTCTCCATTCAAACTTACCTCCCAATTGACTTGACCCTCAACCCTACTGTACCTAATAACCTTGCTCTTATTCACATTTACTCTTAACTTTCTTCTTTCACACACTTTACCAAACTCAGTTACAAGCTTCTGCAGTTTCTCACATGAATCAGCCACCAGCGCTGTATCATCAGCGAACAACAACTGACTCACTTCCCAAGCTCTCTCATCCACAACAGACTGCATACTTGCCCCTCTTTCCAAAACTCTTGCATTCACCTCCCTAACAACCCCATCCATAAACAAATTATACGTGGAGACATCACACACCCCTGCTGCAAACCTACATTCACTGAGAACCAATCACTTTCCTCTCTTCCTACACGTACACATGCCTTACATCCTCGATAAATACTTTTCACTGCTTCTAACAACTTGCCTCCCACACCATATATTCTTAATACCTTCCACAGAGCATCTCTATCAACTCTATCATATGCCTTCTCCAGATCCATAAATGCTACATACAAATCCATTTGCTTTTCTAAGTATTTCTCACATACATTCTTCAAAGCAAACACCCGATCCACACATCCTCTACCATTTCTGAAACCATACTGCTCTTCCCCAATCTGATGCTCTGTACATGCCTTCACACTCTCAATCAATACCCTCCCATATAATTTACCAGGAATACTCAACAAACTTATACCTCTGTAATTTGAGCACTCACTCTTATCCCCTTTGCCTTTGTACAATGGCACTATGCAAGCATTCCGCCAATCCTCGGGCACCTCATCATGAATCATACATACATTAAATAACCTTACCAACCAGTCAACAATACAGTCACCCCCATTTTTAATAAATTCCACTGCAATACCATCCAAACCTGCTGCCTTGCCGGCTTTCATCTTCCGCAAAGCTTTTACTACCTCTTCTCTGTTTACCAAATCATTTTCCCTAACCCTCTCACTTTGCACACCACCTCGACCAAAACACCCTATATCTGCCACTCTATCATCAAACACATTCAACAAACCTTCAAAATACTCACTCCATCTCCTTCTCACGTCACCACTACTTGTTATCACCTCCCCATTAGCCCTCTTCACTGAAGTTCCCATTTGCTCCCTTGTCTTATGCGCTTTATTTACCTTCTTCCAAAACATCTTTTTATTCTCCCTAAAATTTAATGATACTCTCTCACCCCAACTCTCATTTGTTCTCTTTTTCACCTCTTGCACCTTTTTCTTGGCCTGCCTTTTTCTTTTATACATCTCCCACTCATTTGCATTTTTTCCCTGCAAAAATCGTCCAAATGCCTCTCTCTTCTCTTTCACTAATAATCTTACTTCTTCATCCCACCACTCACTACCCTTTCTAATCAACCCACCTCCCATGCTTCTCATGCCACAAGCACCTTTTGCACAAGCCATCACTGCTTCCCTAAATACATCCCATTCCTCCCCCACTCCCCTTACCTTCTTTGTTCTCACCTTTTTCCATTCTGTACTCAGTCTCTCCTGGTACTTCCTCACACAAGTCTCCTTCCCAAGCTCACTTACTCTCACCACTCTCTTCACCCCAACATTCTCTCTCCTTTTCTGAAAACCCCTACAAATCTTCACCTTCGCCTCCACAAGATAATGATCAGACATCCCTCCAGTTGCACCTCTCAGCACATCAACATCCAAAAGTCTCTCTTTCGCGTGCCTATCAATCAACACGTAATCATATCATACATAATGAGTAAGATGGATATACAGCTTCTAAGAAAAAGATCTTCACACATCACAATATCTCCAGCAACCCCAAGGAAAAACCTCAGTTCTTCAAGGATCTATTCTTGTACCTTTCATTTTCAATTCCTGCATAGCAACAAATACATATCACAGTTTCACACAGTCCTTTCCAAATGATACTTGAATAAGTATAGAAATTTCATTTGAAAAAGACACCATGAAATCACATATAAACTGTCTTTTAGTGAGCCACTGAAAATAACAAGCTTCTGTATTGTGAAAAGTTATCATTACTCCATTATGGGGTAAATGAATAAAAAGCAATACATAATACTGGACAGTAACACATCAAAATACTTCTAATGAGGAATGTAAACAATCTTGGATTAATAATCTGTGATGACCTTACCTTCAATGAACACAACAAAGTAACAGTTGCATCTTTCAAACAGATGGAAAGCTGGATTTTATAGGCTTTGAAGACAAGTAATAATCACTGATGCCATTCATCAAGGTACTAATTCTCTCCCAAATGGAATGATGCTGTGTGTTGGCATTACCTTCAAGGAAGGTGAAATTGTAGACTTATTAAATGTCCAAAGATCTTTCAAAGCTGACAATGGCACTGTCTAGTACCTAAACTATTGAATGATTGAAAACACTGAAGTAGTACTCTTCTGAGTGCAGATGGGAGAGGAATATCATAATCTACATTTGGAAAATCTTGGAAAAGTGGTTCCCAACTTACATTTAAAAATACAGTAATTCAGTATTGGCGAGACAGCTATAAAAGACTAAATTATTACCAAAGAAATCTAAAGATTCAGCAAGCCTAACAAAAGAAAATATTAAACATTCAATGCTCAAAACTGTTTAATACATTTCCTGCAGCTATTAGAAACACTATGGACTGTGCAGTGGTTTAGGAGTAGAAATATGAATGAAAAAACGAAAAGGGTGATGTTCCAGATACAGCAGTAAGTAATGCTGACTCAATGCAATCATGGGGTCCCTGGTTTGAATACTCGTTGTGGTGGTCATTCTATATTCGTTCCAGCTGTTCATCTTCCCTTGGAGGCTGACAGACAAACTTAGTTAATACTAAGCATTTTCTGTTCATTAAAAGTTACTGGGCATTTTCTATTCATTAAAAGTTCCTAGATATTTTCTGTTCATTAAAACCTATGCTCGGCACTTTCTGTTGACGAAAAAACAATTTTCTAAGCATTTTCTGTTGATGAAAAGTGAAGTAATTATGCATTCTCAGGAGTCCCAACATATCTGCTTATCCACACTCCTGTACTGGTAAAGCTTTTGAACACATAAAGATTATCATTTAGGATTAGGTTTCCAAGATTTCAGGTCAAGATTCTAAATTACTACTTGCTTTGTAAATCTGCAAGTGCTTATGTCAAATGGCTTGCAGACAAATGGACTAAGTCTTACTTTTCAACCATGATATCTAGCATTTCCTCCGTCATTACATTCCAACATTCAGTTCTAACATTCAATATGGTACTGAAATTCAATGTTGTACTCCAGTAACTCCACCTAATTTGCAAATTGGCATATTTACAAACATGTTCTCTATATAATCTATAACTGGGTGGTTTAATCCTAAATATGTTGTCTCTTTCTTCAAATCAATACATTTCCTTTTCCATGTCTATGTTTATTGTAATGCTTCCCTAATTCTAATTATGTTGATTCATGAATATCTCCTCTTTTTGTATCTTTTTACTTTCATTGATCCTAGTTTGTTTTCTCCTTTCGTGTCTTCTTACCATACATGTTTCTTACATCAATGCTAATAAGATGGGATCTAGGTACTCTTGGTACTATAGTCTTATAGATATTGGTGAGAGATTCATACTCCCGGAGAACGTTTTTGAGAAGTCATAAATGTCAGTAATCTGTTGATACACATGAAAAGAAGATAATGTGGGCTGTGATGTATACATAAAAATAAAGATGATGCTGATTTACACAATAGTACATGATAACAATACTCTAGTTGGACAGATGTAAATTTCAAATTGACCTGGGAGACTTTAGACTGGTAATTAAGTACTTGTCCTGTTCTACAGCAGGGAGGCTTTGTATGTACATCGACAGTCAAATGTCACTCCAACATGCCCTGCATACTCTCTCTGGCAGTGACCTGACATTAATCCTGTGACCACAACAGACCCAAGCAGGTTCTTGAGTGTCTTGAAATCAATCTTCTGCAAACAAAATAGACCCAAGCAGGTACTTTCGCATCTTGAAATTAACCTCCTGTGACCTAGGCTGACCTCCAAAGGAAGATGACCCTGACCTTTATAACCAGAGGTCCTGTACATATGCATCTCAACTTCTAAAATCAACGTCATTCCTCAATGCCCAAGGAAACATCCTCAAAGACCTGGGTCACCATCAATCCATCATTAATACCTATGGTGTGGTCAATCAAGGCCACATAATATCTAGCCGGTGTCATCGTCTGCCTAAGTAGATCAATTGCCTTTCACAACAAGAGCACCCCTATGGTGCTCAGCCATGCAACGTAGGCGCATTTACTCCAGCAGAAGCGATAAGGACTTAATTAACAGCCCCATCCTTTGGCAGCAGCCCAGTTGCTTATGGCTCTTTTGCTGATGACAGCTCTACGTTACATTGACAAAACCTGTCTTCTGAAGCAGTTACAGTAACAATCACACCATTTGCGGCACAACCTCAGAAACAGCCGTGCAGGCTCACTTCTACAACAGCTCCATGAGACCAGGCTGGGACTCGCCTTTCCTACAGGACTCTCCCATTCTGCTCCTTCACCAGCCGTATGAGACACTTGCAACTCACCTTACTGTACGTCACCTTCCCTTCTGATCCAGTCTTGCTCCACTAGCAGCACCTCAACCTGTGTTTCTGAGCTCTCTCAGTCCATCACAACCACAAATATTTGGAGAAGTAAGACAGACAAGACCACTAAATATGTGACATATAACTTTGATGAGGGTTTTCATGTTTAGCATATAAATTGTTCCTGCAGCTATTATATCATAACTGTGAGCTAACATGTGTCAAGTTAGGTTTGGAGGATGAAATATTTGTACATCTAATCGAGTTCAATAGTTAAGAAGGTCAGGCCATTGCCCTGTATGTTCAAATCTAAAATATTTTTGTGTATAATGTTGTGATGACCAATGACTATTAATCTCATCATTATTCCTCAAAAGATACCACAATCAACTTAGCCAAGAGACTCACCTGCAGCACTACATCAAGACACTCGAGGTATATGGTCTCAGACTCAACAATAGAAGAGATGATGCACCGGTACATAGTGAGCCTTTCTGCTTCAGCTACTGGATCAGGAGTGGGTGGAGCAGGTGTTTCAGGGAGTTCTTCTGAGGATTCCCATCTTGAGGCTGGGGGTGGTGTAGGTGGAGCAGAGGGTATATGGCTGGTAGATTCCGCGCTGCTCTCATATACTCCTGTAAAGCAAGGCTAACATTGTATCTCAATAAAGACATTAATAGCCAAGTTTAACATAATCAGGAATCATGTTACAAGGAATCTAACCTTTCTGAAGCAATAAGCTCTACAGGCAATCATTACACTGATATTTTTAATAAAGAAGTATACAAATACAGTGGACAGTAATTTTAAGTGGTAAAAGCAACATGTCACAGTGAGTCAATTACACGTATCCTACATTTACTTACTACGCTCTTGTCTACTCCAAGCTGTTTGGTGTAGCACACTTCCGAAGTAAACCCCAGGTATTACACAAAATGCAAAGCAGTACTGCACCATACATTCAAAATAAGGAAATGGTACTTATAGAAATAATGATACAAAAATATCAAGAACTACACTAAAAAAAAGACAAAAATATTAAGAAGTAAACTCGAGCAAAACATTTGTGATACAATGAAAATTAATTGACTAACAAACATGAATCTGCATATTCTAACACAGCTCTTACGCTACGTAAACATACTGAATATATGGAATGACTGAAGCGCCCGGGGTAAAACATGGAGAGATCTGCAGGGGATGCATGTGATTAGGGGCCTATTGGTTCGGTGGCTAAAGTTCCAGAATGGATACGATTAAATGCAGGCTTCCCTCGTCTGTAACTGGCGCTACGTGGTTACCGAGGAAAATGGCACACAAGTGTATATGTAACAGGACGGAACAGGCTGGGAGATAAGGAACGTGTGCGTGTGTTTGTGTGCGATTGTAAACATAATCCTGACTGTGGGGTCTCGTCGCCTAGGACAGGGTTATGAACCACCACGCCTAGCTAACGCATCGAGAGATTACTGGTTAAGGATATTCTTGTAAAATGAATGATTGGTAAATAAAACTTCTTAAGATTGTCAGAATAATGAAAATGAGAACGAAAATGTATAGTGGAAAAGTTACAATGTGAATTAGAAGAGTAATAACCGTACAAACAAATAACTGCCTAAGCAATACAACTAATGCCATTCTATATTACGTAGAACAGAGACGAGGGGATCAGTTAGTATCCAGCCACTTTGCAGACAGTTTGCTCAATCTGGGGGGATAACATTAACATGTATTTGGAATCCCGGTAAGCCGTAACTCGCTCTGTTACACAGGATGTCTTCATAAAGTGTGCAAGAGTAACGAGCCAATAATTGGTCTAAAAGAGACACTGATAACTTCAATAACAACTGGGCACCAGTTAAGGTCGTGCGGCTCGTGAGCCAGTATGAGTCTAAGGAGAATCTTAGTAGTAGATGAACAGAAACAGTGAGCTGTAACAAGAGCGTACGTTGGCCGCATCGCTGGATGTGAATAGTGCACGTACATACCGACTTGACCTGGGGAACGGGGGCCGTTGTTTAACAGGGACTCCCGCACGCTCGGATCTGTCTGTACAGGCCTACATGACCGAAAGGGCATTTATAACCAGTTGATGCTTCCTTAAGTGAACTTTTACCACCAGGTACTAAGCAGAACCACTAAAAAGTATTATGCTGTGCGGCTGGAATTAAAATGTATTGCTTTTAAATTACAGTTTTACTTATTACCAGCAGGTGTATTAGGTTGCATGCCATATCATCTATAGAACTGTTATCAGAATTAAAGGTAAAAATATTCGCAACCTTTCCTTAGCCTAAAGGAAAGTGAGTGGTCACATTATGTTTGGCAGTCCATTAGCCTACTTGGGTCATTGATGTTATTGTTAAGGGGTTACTTAAACCCTGGCTTAGGGCCTCCATGGGAAACTTACTTGATCATCATCAACTATCAAGTAGTAACAGCTTTCCTATTTTTTTGTACCCATATATATATATATATATATATATATATATATATATATATATATATATATATATATATATATATATATGAATTAAATTATTTACCAGTGTGCTGTGGGAATCGAGCCACAGTCCATCTGGACTGTTATTTTCGGTGAATATTCAATATAATTTCCTTTCTCTCCTAAATATGTTTGTTTCTCGTTATTTGTCAGTAATAACTTAACAATTACCACCTCGGTAACAGGATATAAAACTAGTTATTTATAGTAACTTACTCCCGAACACCAAATTTGAAGGTGTTAAGGAATGTTAAAGACTACATAATATGTAACAATTATTTACGTCAAACGAAATCAATTTATGAGTGATTTTAAAAGGTGAAAAACTGCGACTGTAAAATAATTTATAGCGTGCAATGCTAATGGCTTATCGATATATAAAGCAACACAGTGTAATTACACCGTATAAAATATTTTTTTTTTCAGTCTTTCGGCAAGTCTAACCTAACAAATAATTTATTGTCTTCCTTTCCTAAAACCTTAATTTTACCTGATCTCTTTCAAGCGGTTGTCTCTGTCTATACCAATTATTCAGTTTCAATTTCAAAAAGTTTGTTCCTACAAGAACTCGGTTATCGTCAACGTCGTCCCATCTTAATGAATAACAATAAACCTAATTAGCCAGGTTGTTGAGAATATGTAAGTCGCGGTATTAAACGGCCTGGTTAATCAGAGGAAAGGTGGAGACCGAGATGTGAAAGCAAAGATCTAAAGAGAATTTTCGGTACTACAAGGGACTGAAGTTTTTTTTTTTTTGTCTGATCGTTTTACCTAAACTTAACACAATATGTCATCCTTGTAAAAGAAACCTTTACAGGGTACAACGTCAAGTCATCCTAACACAATATCATGTTATCCATGTACTTGAAAGACTACACTCCGGTTCATTAACAAGGTAGATTTACGTCATTCTTATAACACAATAACACAGGTTTGGGTACGTTATCTCATCTCATCCGCGAACAAACCCGATATTGGTAAGAAAATCTCCGCTATCGAAACGTTGCACATCTGCAGCGCCCAACGTGAACACACTTTAAAAGGGGAAGTAACTACATGACCTTTAACTGATGGGAAAAAATGCATGTGTTTTACTATGTGGAAAAAGTGAAATACTTTAAACTGTAACTTCAGGCAAGAAGCATTCTATGCCCATTATACCCAGGCACAAAAAAACGTGAAAGATGATCACATGGACGAGAAATATTGTTGTCCAACCAACCAAGCGGCGGTGACTGGCGAGAAGATGGGTGGCGCCATGGACGATAGGGTGTGCCACCAGCCAGGCGTCCGGCTCTCTACCAACGGTTAATCCTCTTATCGCTGGCCTAGCAAATATCACACGGAAGTTACAAGCGCGCAACGCGGGCCAGTTGTTCCATTATTTGCCGCAAGCAAAGCCTCCTACAGGTCGGATGCCAATATTTCCACTGATAGCGATAATCATCTGTGCACTATACATGAACACAAAAGTATTACACAAGTGAATGCATCGAACTACCGTAGGCTGGACCGCCTGAGCTTATGAAGTATCCATACTACCACAAAATACAAGCAAGAACAAAAGCTCTCACAGATCCTACGGTTCCAAGTTGCCTGAAATCGAGCAACCAGTGCTTGAAAAAATGTTAGAGCACACATTAAAGAAAAAATTCTCAAAACATAGGACAGGATTATTATAATAGGTAACTCTGAAGCGAAATATTTCCACAGAAAAAAAAAATTGCGAAAGAAATAAACAAGTGAGGATCGCACTTAAACGGCGAAGGCAGACTTAGCGAATGGTACATATTGTAACTAGCTTGCCTGCTTGGCTGGACATTTAGGCTTTTGGCTTATCTACTGCCACGGTCATTAAGACTGTCCACGTCTAGTTATAACCAACACCCGAGAAATCTTTATTTTTTTTTTTCCTGGTGTCTGAGATCATTCTAGGTCCTCAATACACTTTCACTATGTATATGGCCAGTGACTTGGTAAATACTTTTCCAGGGTATTTTATTTCTAATTTCTGTGGGAACTGTGGGACCTGAATCTGTAAGGTGTTTTGTCGGCATCACCGCTAACCATCCCATTCTCTCCGCTGCAATGTTGATGATACCCACACCATTATCTCCAGATATTTTGGCAACTGCCCTCGTGAGCTGTCTGCATGTACTCCTGAGCTACAGACATCTTTGACGAGACGACTTCCAATGATACAGTCCCGCCAAGGGTGAGTTTTTGACGCGCACTGGATTGGAGGAGTCCGGTAACAAAAAACAAACACTCGCTGCGTATATATATATATATATATATATATATATATATATATATATATATATATATATATATGAAAAGGGCTGTCCCATTGGATGTGTTGCGGTGGTGAGTGAGGGAGCCGTGGCTGCCGCCAGACAACCTCCGCCCACGTCACCACCAGTGTGACTCCTCCTTGCTAGCTTGCCAACCTTCATATGATAACCCCAGAACTCATTATCACCACAGAAACATGACAAAATTACTGTTGTGTGTTAATTACTCATACTGATGATACCAATCTTCATATTTACTATCATCATCATTACATACTACCGAACTCAAAATACTTCAAGAGAAAGCTGGTCAATTCTGACAAGACATAAATGCTTTTGTTTTTCTTTGCAGACTGAAGGTTAACAGCCTTGAGATGCATCAGTGTAAAAATACATTCCACTGTCCTCCTTATTACAACCCTGTAGCCCGCACTCGCTCCTGGGGTGACCTGGGTGTGCTTGCTTTTGTTTCTATGTTGGTGGAGTGTGTGAGGTGCTGGTGACATACAGCCATAGACAAATATTAACGGCTCCCTGACTCCTTTAGGCGGTACATCCCACTCATTCCAGACAAGTGTCTTCATACAATGGCCGACGGGGAGGTGCAAAACGCCCTTAACATTAACCATTGACACTGCTGACCTTGACGACTTTTTTTGTTCCTGCAATACGCCATCTTTGCCACTGTACGAAGTTCCCTCCCACTTGTGTGTTGGCTTTGACGACCTCTTCACCTAAACCTCTTATTAATGAAAAACAAGTATCGTTAAGCAACAAGTTTCCTCGAAGTATCTGAACTTAAGAACAATATTCAGCATTTTCGAAAGAGAAAAAACCCGCATTCACAGGAAAGTTAGAGTTTAGTAAAGAAGTGAATAATAAACAACCGCTAACAAGACTGAGTGTTTCATAATGAGTATAGACTATGTGGACACATCTAACCACAGTAAAGAGAGCCAGCATAATTTCACTGTTGTCCAGGCTCGAAAATCAATAAATCAGGTGAAATTATCGCATAATTAATCTCAAGGATCAGCAGGAGTGATTAACAAAACAGCGCACCCTAAGATGAGCACCAACGACTATCTACTCTCCTCCCCCTTCCCCTAGCTCCTGCTCACTGCCCATTCAAGACCATTCTAGGAAAACTCTCCCAGATTCTTCAACTCCTACAAACCCGCTCCTCCGCTTCATCTCCACGCACCCGGACCTGGACAGCGTCTGTGACTTGCCTCGTCCGTGACTGTGCTTCACACTATAACTATGTGACTCCCTCGTGAGCAGACAAGACAAACAGAGGAAGTAGGAAGTCTTCATACACTCGGTCTCCAGCCATCAAAATGGTGGTGAGTCTGCTGCTGCCAACTTCACTCGTGTGACACAGCAACCTAGAGGATAGGTTCTCCACAGATGCCACACAAGGACTGCCAGCGAGACAGATATTAAAGAAATTGAGCATTTCTCCTGACAGGGGTGATGGTAGACAGAACATGGGATGAACCAAGGGCATACACAGGCATACAAAGTAAGGGCATGAGCAAAACTGAAGAAAAAACTGAGACGCATTCATTCTGAAAATTACGGTACTACTTGTACAAGAGTGATCAACTAAGACAGAATAACCAACTAACAGCAACAGCTACACGGGAACTACCAACAACAGGTACACGGGAACTACTAACAACAGCTACACGGGAACTACTAACAACAGCTACACGGGAACTACCAACAACAGGTACACGGGAACTACCAACATCAGGTACACGGGAACTACTAACAACAGCTACACGGGAACTACCAACAACAGGTACACGGGAACTACTAACAACAGCTACACGGAAACTACTAACAACAGCTACACGGGAACTACCGATAGCACTATCAACACGACATTGTCCTCAGCAACACAGGCACACGTGTAGCAGTAGCACTAAGAACACTGCCATTACCACCACCACTGGGAACACCAACATGAACACTACCATCACCACCACCACTGGGAACACCAACATGAACACTACCATCACCACCACCACTGGGAACACCAACATGAACACTACCATCACCACCACTGACACCAACATGATACATAACATCAACTGGGAACACCAACATGAACACTACCATCACCACCACCACTGGGAACACCAACATGAACACTACCATCACCACTGGGAACACCAACATGAACACTACCATCACCACCACCACTGGGAACACCAACATGAACACTGCCATCACCACCACCACCACTGGGAACACCAACATGAACACTACCATCACCACCACCACTGGGAACACCAACATGAACACTGCCATCACCACCACCACCACTGGGAACACCAACATGAACACTACCATCACCACCACCACTGGGAACACCAACATGAACACTGCCATCACCACCACCCCACTGGAACACAACATGAACACTACCATCACCACCGGAACACCAACATGAACACTACCATCACCACCACCACTGGGAACACCAACATGAACACTACCATCACCACCACCACTGGGAACACCAACATGAACACTACCATCACCACCACCACTGGGAACACCAACATGAACACTACCATCACCACCACCACTGGGAACACCAACATGAACACTACCATCACCACCACCACTGGGAACACCAACATGAACACTACCATCACCACCACCACTGGGAACACCAACATGAACACTACCATCACCACCACCACTGGGAACACCAACATGAACACTACCATCACCACCACCACTGGGAACACCAACATGAACACTACCATCACCACCACCACTGGGAACACCAACATGAACACTACCATCACCACCACCACTGGGAACACCAACATGAACACTACCATCACCACCACCACTGGGAACACCAACATGAACACTACCATCACCACCACCACTGGGAACACCAACATGAACACTACCATCACCACCACCACCACTGGGAACACCAACATGAACACTACCATCACCATCACCACTGGGAACACCAACATGAACACTACCATCACCACCACCACTGGGAACACCAACATGAACACTACCATCACCACCACCACTGGGAACACCAACATGAACACTACCATCACCACCACCACTGGGAACACCAACATGAACACTACCATCACCACCACCACTGGGAACACCAACATGAACACTACCATCACCACCACCACTGGGAACACCAACATGAACACTACCATCACCACCACCACTGGGAACACCAACATGAACACTACCATCACCACCACCACTGGGAACACCAACATGAACACTACCATCACCACCACCACTGGGAACACCAACATGAACACTACCATCACCACCACCACTGGGAACACCAACATGAACACTACCATCACCACCACCACTGGGAACACCAACATGAACACTACCATCACCACCACCACTGGGAACACCAACATGAACACTACCATCACCACCACCACTGGGAACACCAACATGAACACTACCATCACCACCACCACTGGGAACACCAACATGAACACTACCATCACCACCACCACTGGGAACACCAACATGAACACTACCATCACCACCACCACTGGGAACACCAACATGAACACTACCATCACCACCACCACTGGGAACACCAACATGAACACTACCATCACCACCACCACTGGGAACACCAACATGAACACTACCATCACCACCACCACTGGGAACACCAACATGAACACTACCATCACCACCACCACTGGGAACACCAACATGAACACTACCATCACCACCACCACTGGGAACACCAACATGAACACTACCATCACCACCACCACTGGGAACACCAACATGAACACTACCATCACCACCACCACTGGGAACACCAACATGAACACTACCATCACCACCACCACTGGGAACACCAACATGAACACTACCATCACCACCACCACCACTGGGAACACCAACATGAACACTACCATCACCACCACCACTGGGAACACCAACATGAACACTACCATCACCACCACCACTGGGAACACCAACATGAACACTACCATCACCACCACCACTGGGAACACCAACATGAACACTACCATCACCACCACCACTGGGAACACCAACATGAACACTACCATCACCACCACCACTGGGAACACCAACATGAACACTACCATCACCACCACCACTGGGAACACCAACATGAACACTACCATCACTGGGAACACACATGAAACATCTGGGAAACACCACATGAACACTACCATCACCACCACCACCACCACTGGAACACCAACATGAACACTACCATCACCACCACCACTGGGAACACCAACATGAACACTGCCATCACCATCACCACTGGGAACACCAACATGATACACTACCATCACCACACCACTGGGAACACCAACATGAACACTACCATCAACCACCACCACTGGGAACACCAAAACATGAACACTACCATCACCACCACCACCACTGGGAACACCAACATGAACACTACCATCACAACCACCACTGGAACACCAACATGAACACTACCATCACCACCACCACTGGGAAACACCAACATGAACACTACCATCACCACCACCACTGGGAAACCAACATGAACACTACCATCACCACCACACCACTGGGAACACCAACATGAACACTACCATCACCACCACCACCACTGGGAACACCAACATGAACACTACCATCACCACCACCACCACTGGGAACACCAACATGAACACTACCATCATCACCACCACCACTGGGAACACCAACATGAACACTACCATCACCACCACCACTGGGAACACCAACATGAACACTACCATCACCACCACCACTGGGAACACCAACATGAACACTACCATCACCACCACCACTGGGAACACCAACATGAACACTACCATTACTACCGGGAGAAACAAGAAACATCAACAGCAGAGTGGCATTAACACCTCAGTAACCTCAGCACTCGTGGTGTAGCACCCGGAATTAAACTCTATTTAGCTTAGGTTCCTACCCCGGGCCCTGCTAATGGCCGCCTACAAGGCCAGATTAACATACATTAACACGTCTGATAACGAACTGTGAGGGAAACTCCTAACTCACCACCCGTCTCCCCAACCTCTTACCTTATCTTCTCGAGTGTATATAGCTGTGCATTACACACACACACACACACATATGGTCCTTGGAAACATCAGGACCTTTTCCGAAAGAGAACCTGAGGAACTTCAAAATCACTATACATAAACCATTAACTTCCCTTTCTATACGTCTCCCTTAGAGGTCAATCAGGCGGAACTTCATATATATATATATATATATATATATATATATATATATATATATATATATATATATATATATATATATATATATATATATATTCCTATGAGTCCACGGGGAAAATGAAACACGAAAAGTTCCCAAGTGCACTTTCGTGTAATAATCACATCATCAGGGGAGACACAAGAGGGAAATATAACACAGTTGATATACATCGAAGAGACGAAGCTAGGACGCCATTTGGAAAACGTGATTGTCCAAAACATACAACGAGCGTTCATAAACTTATCATTTTACAAATCTTGTCAACAATAAAGTTATCTAATTTGTATAGACCATCAACAATATTAAGATTATAATTCTTTGTGTATTTAATAATAGATTCAATGATATTTCTCTTGGTTACTCCAGTCAATACAATGATCATAGTTTTTAACATGTTTAAACAAGGCATTTGATTCTTGTCCCGTTCTTATACTATATTTATGTTGCTTAAGTTGTTCTAACAGAAAGATCCTTACCAGTCTGACCAACATAAAATTTATCAGTTTCCACAAGGCACTTTATAGATACATCCAAGAGAATTTTCTGGTGAATTCCTGATTAAGATATTCTTTATAGTATTATTGTTGCTAAAGGCAACATTTACATTAAAGGATTTAAGCAACATGGGAAGCAAAGTGAAATTAAAAGGAGAACTAAAAGATTCTTGGTGTCAATGGGAGGTTTGGGCTCAACTCTATAAAATGATTTCTTTTCTAACTTAAGGGATTTATCAATGAAAGATCTAGGGTACTTTAACTTAGATCCAATAGAATATATCTTCTCAAACTCATCATCAATGAACTCTGGACTGCAAATACGTAATGCCCTAAGGAACATAGATTGAAATGATGACAATTTAACTCTGTCATGTTGAGATGAGTAATAATGGATATATGAGCACCAATGGGTAACCCTCTTTCACCTGTGCTACGTAATCTTTAAATGGAATTTTTTGAAACAAAATTACTAAAGGATATCTTACCTTCTAATGCAATTTGGTTTAGTATGTAGATGATGTTCTTTGTGTTTGGCCAGCTAATGAAAATTTACAAATATTTCTCCCCTTACTTAACAATTTAGTACCTTCCATCAAATTTACTGTAGAAAATGAAAATAATAGTGTTACCATTTTTAGATTGCATGATCCATAGGCAAGGAAACAAGTTGAAGTTTAACATATACAGAAAACCCACCAATGTATGATGGTAAACGGCAGACACTCCAAAGTTTACTCTTGCTATTTTAAGCATTAAGGCGAAAGAAGCCAAAAATGTATCTTACAAGTCGAGTAGTTTTCCTAGCGCTTTTAAATAGCATCACCATCAACATTTCATCCAGAAAAGGGAAAAGGAAATGGCATGCATTAATATGGAGAGATACGTGATAACATCAGAGAAGAACACTTCCTTCTTAAGGAAAGACTAGTTCTGGTATCAAGCACCTGCTACATCAACTCACCAAAAATATTCAACCGTGTATTACAGTCTACACGATGCTTGTGAATATTTTCTTTGCATAAAATCCAGTATCTACTTAATATATGCGGCGCCACGACCTCTCGTGAAAACTGCTTTCACTGATGACCAAACCACAGACCACGCCATGCCGCCCTACATCACACACATTCGTTTTTGTACACATTACTTTACAGTAGTCACTTCCACGGAATATATACATATACAGAAAGGGTAGACTCTGGCGTGTGAACGGGGCCAATCTGGCAGCTTCTACCCTCCTCCTTCGACCACAACAAGTAGCGCGGTGTATGTGCATAAATTGCTACCAGCGGAGGGAGAGAGGCGGCGGGTGACGGGTACCGGATAAACCGTTGATTGTCAAGGTCAGCAGAGCGGGTCTCCAGCTTGAGGTGGTTCTCTCGCGGCCTCGCGGGTCGTGGAGACGGGGCCATAACGCCGGCAAAGTACTCATTAGTGTTCCTGTTATCTAATCTTTTCTAGAGGTCTTATCCGGAGAGCCACAAGCGCATATACGCACCCATCTAATAGGCACATACGTTAACGTACGCGTGAACACATACATATTTACGCATATATACAAAACGTGCGTCGACATAAACACACATACATCAAACAAGCGCACGCGTACAGACACAACCACACAGATGCAGAAGCACATACTTACGCAAATACAGAAACATAACAAAAATAAGAAAACAAAAGCAATGCCTCCGATAGCGCGGCGCACTGTCATCCTACCCGTGTGGCGTGACCTTGTACCACCTCACAATAACATGAGAAAACCTACAGTGGAGACATCACAGGAAGTGACCCAAAACAACTCGTGGGGAGGGCGAGACTGGGGCGCCTCCCTCCTGCTGGGAAGTCCTGGTATACGTGTCACGCTGTCATCACGATCACCACCATCCTAACCAGCACCACACTCACCACCCAACACCACCACTCCCTGACGAGTGTGTCTAGAGAGCGGTGACTGACCCACAAGGCTGCTGGCAACAACTCCAGGCCACCACACACCGTCACCCCGGACACACCATGAAGCCAGGTCTCATTCCAAATACACACTAAAATATACACGTTATGGCGACTGTCCGAGCTATAACAGGGATGCTACAGCAAACAACAGCGGGAAAACAGAAGCTGCTGAACCTTCTACCACCACCGACACACGCCCAGAACACATCATAAAGAACATGAGGAGTGAGGGGAACTGACCGATTAGTTAAGACTAGCTCTTAACACTCTATCTGCATATCATGTGGAGCATTACCCAGTGTGAGAGCAGGTGGTTGATAGTGAAGCTCCCTCATACAGTGTGTTGATCGAGTATTTCCGCACCTTCATGTGTTCAACTGGTATTAGATGCATCATGTGTGAGCCAGGCAGCAGCACGCACGGACGCATACCTACGTCACGGCCCGTTCTCCGTCGCCTGCTAGACCTCCAAGACTTGCTGGCAAATTGTTAAAAACATAGACGTGCGGACGAGATGGAAACACGATGCTAGACCTCACACAAGGCCACCACTCTCGCAGCAAGAGGAAAAACAAGGTCAAAAGAAGCGGAAGTGACCAAGCCTAAACTCAAGATGCCATACGAGACTCAGGAGAGGAAGGAGAGAGAGAGAGAGAGAGAGAGAGAGAGAGAGAGAGAGAGAGAGAGAGAGAGAGAGAGAGAGAGAGAGAGAGAGAACGGTCGAGTCATGAGTTTGTCTGTCTGCGGCACAGTGCAGGGAGGAGGGGGTTACGTGGGGAGACGCATCTGACACGCACATATTTCACGACCGCTGACTGGAATGCTCGGGAAAATCATTGTTTAGACGAGAAACAAATCGATTCATCCACATGTTTCACATCCAAGACCTCCGACGTGCTTGCGCAAAACAACAGCTTGAGGAACCAGATGGACGACAGAAGTACTGAAGGGTATAGTGCTGGACCACTGTAACCCAGCCACACACACACACACACACACACACACACACACACACACACACACACACACACACACGAGTTGTGAAATGTTCCACGTGGTCTGAGATACAAATCAGAAACAGGAACCACAAAAGTTCTTAGCAAGATTGAAACGTGTTTGGTTGACTCCCTCCCTCACCGCACCCAGCGGCGGGTGACGCCAGAGAACCATCTCACAACAAACCAACCTACAGTCAGCCCACATCGCCAGCCATTGTGACTTACGAGACTGCACGGGTCATTGTCTCAACTGGTCAAGAGAGTGTACACGATCCTGAGTGATGACAACGAGGAGAAACTGATGCAAGCTTCCCGAGTTAGGGCGGGTTAGGGCAGGCAGGAGCGAGAGGCCGCCGCTAACTACACCGCCCTTTGCAGCCCAGCGGCCGACCTGCGGACACCACGCTGACAACCACTCCAACACGGCTCCTGCATGACTGATGCACTAATGTGTCACCTCCGGTCCACAGCCTCGTGCCTACTTCACCGACACCACCACCACGGACCACTGGGTCATGCCTAATTTACCACCACGGACGACCAGATCACATCTATTATACCACCACGGACGACAGGGTCACATCTATTATACCACCACGGACGACAGGGTCACACCTATTATACCACCACGGACGACAGGGTCACATCTATTATACCACCACGAACGACAGGGTCACACTTATTATACCACCACGGACGACAAGGTCACATCTATTTTACCACCACGAACGACAGGGTCACACCTATTATACCACCACGAACGACAGGGTCACGCCTATTATACCACCACGAACGACAAGGTCACATCTATTTTACCACCACGAACGACAGGGTCACACCTATTATACCACCACGAACGACAAGGTCACATTCATTTTACCACCACGAACGACAGGGTCACACCTAATATACCACCACGAACGACAGGGTCACATCTACTATACCATCACGGACGACAGGGGTCACATCTATCATACCACCACGGACGATAGGGTCACACCTATTATACCACAACGAACGACTGAGTCGTACTTAACCACTATAGACGACAGTCACAAGTACATGACGACCACAGACCAATGAGTCATTCCTAGTTCACCATTACGGACCAACGAGCCAAGATTAGTTCACTACCAACACGGATAGCACCCCTGGGGAGGCTATGCAGGTGCCACCACCAGTGCAGGAGGCTGGGGGCCCTCTGACACATCCCAGGTAAGGAGAACCCGCTACCGGGGGCTTGTGGATGTCTCCATGAACTACCACCACTCACTGTGACACTGAACATTATTTCGATTGAGGAACTTTATGATACAATTCGGAGGTGAATTTCTCCTTAAAATATTCCCGTCTTCAATAACCCAAGTCATGTCTTTCCAAAAGGAAATCAGAAGGACCTATTATGCTGATGAGAATGATAATCTAAATCAGGGTAAAGGAATTTTGCGAACTAGCAAGCGTCGGAGCATGGCGGTGCCGTGGCAACACCAGACGTGCCATCAGTACCCATGTACGAACCATCCCGGGAGGAGGACATCTACGTGTGGCTACTGGAGGCGGGCACGGAATACCTGGTGAAGTCTTTGGGAGGGTGGAGAGGGGTCTACCACTACCTTCCATAGCCTGGTCAGAGCCTAAGCCGTTGAGTTTGGTCGTTGGTCGACCAAACTGTTTAAAACCGCAGCCCGCAAGCCCACATAGTCCTCACAACATAGCCGGTCTGGTAAATTTTGTAGGCTCTTTGTCCTTGTCCACACCTGACTATCCTCCACCACACCGTCAGTGCTGCGCCTGGCCTCCAGGAAGTCTGCCTACCTTCACCGCCGTTCCACAATGGAATGCATCACTGTCGCCAGACCTGGTGAAGCAACAGGGCATGACAGCGTGGCTTCCTGCAGCACCTGACACCAAACGGTCCCACAACAATGTCACGGAGTCACGAGGAACCAGAAGTTGGTGAGGACGCTGGTCCGGTGCTGTCTGGCTGCAGGACTGCTTCATGAAGTCGTAACACAACGCACCACCGAGGAGGTAATACATGTATTGGAACCTTATATAATAGACGATGGCTATTATGTCTTCTCGCATTACTGGTCCTTTATAATGAGGAACAGAGGGAAAAAAAAGGCCCTATTCTCTCACGCCCACTCTCTACTTGTCGTGTGCATCGCTCCGAAACCATACTCCCTCTCCACAACCAACCCCACAGACCTTTCCATGGTTTCCCCCGGCCGCTTGATATGCCCTGGTTCAGTCCATTGACAGGACAATATCTACTATATTTACACAGATATCCCTCTGTATACCTGCTCCAGTCATTGATAATCACTCCAGCTTCTTCACGTGCGCATCATATATA
Source organism: Panulirus ornatus (assembly GCF_036320965.1). NCBI lineage: Eukaryota > Metazoa > Arthropoda > Malacostraca > Decapoda > Palinuridae > Panulirus > Panulirus ornatus. The sequence goes on from NC_092237.1 coordinate 47,229,802, forward strand.
TATATATATATATTGAGCAAGATTTTTCCAGCCATTTACGGATCCCTAACCACACGAATAGGTCGTTTTTACCATGAGAACAACTCACCTGTCGTGTGTAGTGTCTGCTGGGGCAAGATACCAGGGGCGGCTCCCTGGCTCAGCGTGTGACGTATGGTGATCACCGCAGGTGTCTCAACCCCACCAGGACCTAACACCTGCTGACCTCTGCCACCACCTCCTGCCTTACGACAACACCTCAGCCACTTGGTCGCCGGCTCAGAGTGACCGGTTGGAGGTGACGAGGTGATTACGATCATTCGATAGTACACGACCTGGTTAATGACTCTGACGAACGGCGGCACAGTTGTTGTGCAGAGATCGGAAGTGGTTTTGCAGAGGTTTGGCCAACTACTGTGGCCGTGCCACTGGTGTGGCACCTGCTCAGTCTGGCTATCAGGTGTCTGCGTCGTCTGCCCCCACTGTCTGCGTCAATGTGGGGCGCAGCAACATCCTCCACAACCACTCCAGGTGGTTCCTGTGGCTCGGCTTTAAGAATCATAATCTGGTATGTGTCAGAGGCCACCATGACCTCCCTGGCCAGGTAGACCTCAGTTTGACCATGGCCCAGGGCCCATCACATACTCAAGCAGACCCTAACCTTTAATGCCAGTAAGAGTCTCGCTGTTGTCACTAGCATCACCACGTCGCGGCAACACCAAATCAGTGAGCTGCTAGTTCTTCACATTAGGTCGCTAGCAACAATGCCTTATACAGTGTTGTACACAGGCAACACAGTGGCTCACACCAACTTCTGTAAGATCATTCCACACTGTACCTCGTCCAGCTGCCTCACTCTGGCTCACCTCTCACGTACGTAACCAGGGAGCAGTCCCTTCCTCAGGCACCACAACCAGCGAACCAACTTCCCATCATGACACTTACAACCAACAAGTACCTAACTTGTCAACGTTGGAACTACAGTACTGGGAATTCCAAGAAGTTCCTTCCGATAATTTCCAGCTGTACTCGAGGCATCAATATAAATTACTCCTGTCTCCCCATGATGCTGGGGATTGATTGATCTGTGCCGGTAACCCCGGCAAATTTATCGTGCACCCCATGCTCATCCTGTGAGCTGTAGAGCAAAAGGATTTGACCCCAGTGGGTTGATGACTTATTCCCTCACTAGCCTGGTGTCTCGAGGCTTGCCTGTCCTCGTCACACCTGTGTTGGCTGAGCATACACTTGCAGCTTGGATGAGCAACGAGGAACTTGCTACACAATACAGTTCACGACCGCGATGTCCACAGGAAGACCAGCAGTTTTCGAGCAGTTCTATACTCCGTCGGAGAGCACTGATGCCTCCGACGTACCCATATGACGAAGGCGAGAGACTGGAAGTCCATGCACGCCCGCCTCCTGTTCGGCCGCAGCCTACGGGTTTAATCCACTGTCACACTGAACTGTTTGTCTCGTATCTGACCTTCCGAACACGTCCTATGACCTTCAGGACTAATGTATCTTGGTTATTGGACAGAGAGGGAGTGTGGGTGGCGGTAAGCCAGACTTCGCCCGCACCTGCTGCCGCTGGGGACGGTAATGTTGGCGGGGCGCTGTGGGCGGGTAGGCGTGAGGCACCGCAGGCAGAAAGGGTCGTGGGAGGCTGGATGGAAACAGGATAGACAACAGGACCTGCGAGGAGGACCTGTGAGTATCAATTCTGATGGCTTTATCATAAGAGGAAGGAACGTAAAGGAACGGAACACTTGGGAACGACTGTGATCACCGAGGCTATACCCTTTGTCCGCAGCCAGGAGAGACACGTCATTATTTACACACACACACACACACACACACAGTATCCTGGATGACATGGTTACAAACCTTAAATAACAACAATAACAACAAATTCCTCACAGGCAAGACAGTCATGGAAGACTGCAAAATATCGCCACTCAAACCTCAAGGTATGATAAGCACATGAGAAACAGTGAGCACTCGGAGCCCAGGCCACTACCTGAAGCCATCACAAACACTCAGCGATGCGTAAAGGAGATATGTACGGAGGTCCTGGAGAAATGTTTACAAAATGTACCAGACGAACGAGGCTGTAGTGGTTATGTGGGCCTGCGGGCCACAGCCATCAACAGCTTGATCGAACAACGACCAAACTTGGCAGCTTGGATTCGATCCGAGTCCAAGGACCAGCACGGTGGCAGCTGGGGGGCCATCATCACCAGCTGGTCGACCTACTGCCACTACCAGCCGGTCGACCTGCCTGTCACCATCACCAGCTGGACGACCTGCCACCAAGTGTACTGAGTCACTCCTGCAGCCACGAGAGCTCCCTCACGCTCCTGTACTCCCCCCATGAGCTGCTCTACCGAGACAAAAAACGGCGGGAAAAAGTTACGCTAACAGTCGACGACATTTTCCCCGAAGTGGTCATACAGTGAGACACACACACATGCACAGACAGACAGCCATGTTATCCAATAAACTACCACTTACAGTAATTACTCTCCTCCACTAGGCTTACTGAAGTCGTACCACGAGGCTATGTACACCTATGTTCCACATGCATCACTTACCACCGTGGTAACATTCGTAGAAAAAAAAAAATATTGTCAACAATTCCGAAGTGAGGATCCTCATTTTCCCGAGCCCCTTCTCCAGTCTGTTTCCTCTCTTCCCTTTAGTACACGTGTTCGTTACTCCTGCAGAGGTTCACGGCGATCATGTTCTCGAGGTATATAAGAGTCTACCTTACCCTCAGTCCTCCAGCAGATAACCGTGTCACACAACCAACAAGTCTTCTATTCCCTGGACTCCCAGGTGGTTAAGTGATGCCAGTGGAACACAGGTGTTGTTCCTCGTCTCCTTCTGAGGTAAGGCAAGCTCATATCTCCTGGAAGGATTACACCCGCTACAGGGCTTCCAGAATTGATGTGGCATCTGGTGACTCACAGACATCTGCAATGTCTCACACCAAGTTTTCAAATTTGGGGTTATTGACACTTTCCACCACAACAAGTGAAGATTTAACTCGTTGACCTGACCCTGAGGGGTCAGGCCAAAGCCCAGGTCATCATACTCAAAGGTGGCAAAGTGAAGCCTATGAGGTTAAGGAGTTAAGTTATTATAAACGAGCCATTAACATCTACACGGCCTCCTTCTCTTCCCCCCTACCCACCCTAACTTGTCCTTCCTATGGTGTCGCTCTTGTGTAGGTTGTCGTCTGGAACTCATTAGCTCAATTTCCAGGTAACCTTTTGAAGTGTGTTTCCATAATGACAGGGAATACTGCATATATGAGAGAATCAGGAGACCACTTTCAATAGGAGCTTCGACGTGGGCGTCATACGAGTCCCTGGATAATGGCGGGCAGGAGATATCGTTGTGGTGTTGGTGCTGGAGTTTGGTGGACGGTTTCCTGGGATATTCTGTCGTTTCTCATCTGTACTGTCTCCAAAATGATGGAACTTAGGTTACACACACACACACACACACACACACACACATATATATATATATATATATATATATATATATATATATATATATATATATATATATATATAAGGGGGCCATTTTTTTGTTTCTTTATATCTTATTTCTTCTATTGTTAAGATAACGTAGCAGGTACAAGTGACTTTCATCCACTGCTATGGGCACGTCTGATAGAGAACCTGTAACATCTGATACACTGACTCTTAACTGCTAGTAAGTTCATCATAAAGTTTGACGTTGTCCCTAAACCTCATTTGGCAACTTTTCTGAAGTTGCTATAATGATGTGACAACTTTCATGTCTCCACAGAGTCGAGCTTAGGTCCCGTGCTGTTGGCTTTTTGGTGAGTGTATAACACGTTACTGTCAAAAAGAACATCAAACCAAAGGGAATCACTGTTTACAGATGAGTTCATGGGCGTCAGGAGGTTCACTGGGTTCTGTGTGGTGACGAGTGATTTCCTCACAATGACCACCACACCATGGTACGGAGTGGGTCGTACCCCGTCCTCTCGCTTGACTCCTCACACCTCATGATGAGTGTGTATTGACTGGGGCACGGGAGATGGGAGGGAGGTGGGTTACCTAAATGGTCAAGCTGGGGGCTGGCCTGGACGCGGGCACCATACGGTACAAAGACGAGTGGTACAACAACTGGACGCGGAGTTTAAAGGTGACCATTACAACCGAGGCAGATCCAATGGCCCCCCCATGACTCTTGCCATGACCAATATGTACACCTCACCCCTCACCCCTTGTAAAGGTACACCTCACCCCTTGTAAAGGTACACCTCACCCCTTGTAAAGGTACACCTCACCCCTTGTAAACGTACACTTCACCCCTTGTAAAGGTACACCTCACCCCTTGTAAAGGTACACCTCACCCCTTGTAAAGGTACACCTCTCCCCTGTAAAGGTACACCTCACCCCTTGTAAACGTACACTTCACCCCTTGTAAAGGTACACCTCACCCCTTGTAAAGGTACACCTCACCCCTTGTAAACGTACACTTCACCCCTTGTAAAGTTGTCAGGTTACCTGGCAGACTGTACCCTCGTCAAGGCAGTGGTTTCCTACATGATCACTGTACAGAGAAAGCAGCAACAGTTGGTGCCCGCGGCCTGCACCAAGCCACATCCTCCAGCTGAACGAGAGAGATCCATCGCTGCTGTGCCGAGGTGGAGCTTCTTCGTGAAGCAAATATGGTACACTAGTTTGCCTATAGTGATGAGGGGAGGGAGTGCTGGGAGTCTGACCATCAGAGTAGGTTCAACAAGTACACTGGCGAGAATATCATCCATATATCATCCATATTCAGTACTACAAGCTCTTCAGGTTCAACACAGTTGGAGACCTTGACTCATTTCATACAACAAACACTGAAGTCCTTTCTCTAGGCTGGTCTCCACCTCCACACCTTTGTCTTGGGCTAAAGCTGTACTGTTCCTCCTCTGACCTGTGAGGCTGTGTGACATAGCTGCTGGCTCAATTCTCGGTGAAGTGGACTGGCATGCAGTTGGTGATGATGTTCTTACAGTGTATTGCTGTCCCGTTTGTGTGAACAATAATGTGTTATGTGAGAGTTCCAAGTGGATGTCCTGGTTTATGGACCCTTTACGAAGAGATCGATCAACTATAAACTAATCATATATTACATTAAATTACACACACACACACACACACACACACATAATCATTATGTTATCAGAATGTTGTCTTCCTGGACAGCCACCTGTCCACACCCCCTTCCTACCTACCCCACGCTGTCATACACCGTCTCCAGGCTATCATACACATCCTCCCCAGCTTACCGCATTCTCTTCTCCAGCCTGTCACACAACTTCCCCAGAATATCTCAACCCTCTCCAAGCTATCACACACTCTAGCCGCAAGCATCCGCACTCTAACCCAGGCTGAGACACACTCCATCTCCATGTTGTCACACACATTTCCCTACCTGCTACACCCTCGCCCAGCCTGTCACACAGCTCCCACTTCATCATTAACACCGTCAGGGTTGACAGCAAGCCTCCCCTCTCTCTCTCTGTACTCCTAACAGTGTAATTTCGTCCTTGATTGACGGGGCTTCTGTTCATTACAGTTCACTAAACAATTTCCGCCATTCTGCTCCTTGTGCCGCAGCCTTGCCATCTTCACCTCTGCCACAATTTAACTTTCCATTTTCCACATTGCAAGGATTTCATTCCTCAACACAGAACTCTTCCCTTCCCACGCCTCTCCTAACTCCTAGACCTGACGACCCCCCGTCTTCAAAAGGCAAAGTTTTCCACTTCACCTCAAACTTTCAGATCATCCCTCCTCTTCCCTCCTCACTTCTATATCTCTTTAGCACAGTTAGATTACCTTTCATTTACGGCCTGACCTGGACGGCGAGCTCCTATCCATGACCGGAGCCTTCCACGGGGAGGAAAATGTTTCTTGAGGAAACTCAACGCATTTATGAACGTTCAGTAAAGCAGTGCGGCACAAGGCGGGCACAAGGTCTCTTTACACTCAACTTACAGCTCGTCTGTAATGTAGGAGTCAATACACTGCTTGATCCGTGGTCATCATTCCTGGTAGTTACCTGCCGGTCCTCAACATTTGTGAGCCTTGGATTGGGATTCCGTATTCACAACGGGCCCAAAGTGACATAGCGTTATGTCGTGTCGCTGAGTTCGAGGTGGTGGCCAGACCGTACCAGACCCTCGACCACAGCCATCGCCTCGTACTACGAGAGCACAACGTACTGGTGCACCAGCCTGCTGCACGATCTATGTTGTCTCGAGACTCTTACCCCCTTCCTCTTAACACACAGCTGTGGAATGAACCATGATGAGGTGGAGCAGGACCATGAATTGAACAAGGGTTTGATATGGTATGGCCAGCACTTCGATGTCCTGACCTGGCAACATGCTACGTTACTCTGGGCCATAATGAAGCAGATGATTTACCATCTGCAGCTGACGAATGTTAACGAGCGGAAATAAAAAAGAGCCATCAAGGAGAGCTTGTATGAAACGAACTTTTTATGTGGATGAAAATATCTAAGAGAACAACACAGACAGGGGTCTAACACTGTGTTGTGAGCGGAGGATCACGTACGAATGTGCTGTAATTTCAGTGGAGATGAGGTCCTTCGTGCCCAGAGAGCTCCTGACCAGTTGGGTCCAGCACTAGTGTGTCCGGCCTGACGCTGCTGCACATTGCCTCACCATCAAGACTCACGAGCTACCCCCTTGATCCAGACCAATGAACACGATGACATGACCCCTTGGGTAGGGTGGCCTGGTCTTGCCCTGACCCTTAATGGTCAGGTCAAAACGTCAGGCCATTATACTCGAGGGTTCGTACCGTCGAGCTGATTGGCAAACAAATATCCTGAACTCTCTCCTCCTCCATTACAACACTGACACTGAAACACAAACATAAACTGTCCTCTCCTATAAAGAGCGTCGCACAGTGTACAGTGTACATCATACAACCTGACACACACACGCACACATACACACTACTACCTGTTGTTCACCTCCCGTCCAGCCCCTCGCCCGGGTCATGACTCCAGTACCTGCAACAAAAAACATACATCATTAATACACATCAATACATCATGTATTACATGAATCAAATATAGTTTAACGATTAACAGACATTAATACATCATATATTACAAGAATCAAATGCAGTTTAACGATTACTCTTCATCCGATAACTTCAAATACACATAAAGCTATTCTCTGTACCAAACTCAAGACATACCTATCCATAACTGTTCTGTATTAATTCATCTATTCCTAGATAGTTAAATGTCCACAGTATACTAGCTATAAACTGGTTGTTAGTGGTATATTTCTATGAGCCATCTACAATTAAGTAGTTATACTCCGATAATTAACAGCTTGAATACACAGGGCAAATAAATATCTTACCACCACTTTTTCTAAGGAATAATACGAGACGAGGGACGAAGCATTATGAGAAAGGCCTACTGGTCTGGTAGCACTGCTTTCAGGATGTTGCACTGTATGGACTGCGAGCAACATTTCCTGTCAATTGCTATAATAAGTCTTATAATAGTTTCACATTGCGATGTACATGACCACACATCACGGCTACCATAATGATTGAGAAATTTGTCTCACATATGTGCTCACCAACCCTACCGAGACAACTCGGGTCGTATTGATCATTTCGAAAATCATCCAACCCATATGGAATATCTTTTTTTCCAGAATGGACACCCCACTTTTGGTGAACGTGTGACGGTAAAACGATAACTGAACTTAATAAATGTTTTGCTTCATTTCAGATACACAACACAGGGAACAGAATATATACAAAGACAGTGTTGTAAAAACATTAATCAAAGTAAAGCTGGAGGTGGACCGTGAGGACAGAGGCCTCCCAGCAGGTTGTGGACAACAGTGGTGGCAGAGATGACATGATCCAAGACATTACAATGGCATCTCCCAGAGCCGGGCCCACCCTCCTGGTGAATCATCCATTCAAGACGAGACGACCCCATAAAGGGCGACCTCACCCTACCTAAAGACCATAAGGCATCGAACACTTCAACGAGTCAATAACTGTGACCCACAGAAGTTCCCGCTGGGTCAAAAATAAGTCCTCAGTTAGGTACCAGTGGGTCAAAAGGACTTCCCCAGCTCATGGCACAAGAGTTACATTTCGTTGTGTCTATTGGTTACGAACTCAAAGATTGATCAAAGCAGTTTATTGTTTTTATTCTCTGAGTTCGGAAAAAAACGACAATTACATGCTAGCATGAAACTTCCTGGTATATTCAAAACAACGCTGCCACTACCTGGTCAGCGGCTTCCCTGTGAACCATCATCCCTGCCTCACTCTGTGACCCTGGGAACGTGCCTTACTCTGTGACCCTGGGAACGTGCCTCACCCTGTGACCCTGGGAACGTGCCTCACTCTGTGACCCTGGGACGTGCCTCACCCTGTGACCCTGGGAACGTGCCTCACCCTGTGACCCTGGGAACGTGCCTCACCCTGTGACCCTGGGAACGTGCCTCACCCTGTGACCCTGGGAACGTGCCTCACTCTGTGACCCTGGGAACGTGCCTCACCCTGTGACCCTGGGACCGTGCCTCACTCTGTGACCCTGGGAACGTGCCTCACTCTGTGACCCTGGGAACGTGCCTCACCCTGTGACCCTGGGAACGTGCCTCACTCTGTGACCCTGGGAACGTGCCTCACTCTGTGACCCTGGGAACGTGCCTCACTCTGTGACCCTGGGAACGTGCCTCACTCTGTGACCCTGGGAACGTGCCTCACTCTGTGACCCTGGGAACGTGCCTCACCCTGTGACCCTGGGAACGTGCCTCACTCTGTGACCCTGGGAACGTGCCTCACTCTGTGACCCTGGGAACGTGCTTCACTGTGACCCTGGGAACGTGCCTCACTGTGACCCTGGGAACGTGCCTCACTCTGTGACCCTGGGAACGTGCCTCACTCTGTGACCCTGGGAACGTGCCTCACTGTGACCCTGGGAACGTGCCTCACTCTGTGACCCTGGGAACGTGCCTCACTGTGACCCTGGGAACGTGCCTCACTCTGTGACCCTGGGAACGTGCCTCACTGTGACCCTGGGAACGTGCCTCACTCTGTGACCCTGGGAACGTGCCTCACTCTGTGACCCTGGGAACGTGCCTCACTCTGTGACCCTGGGAACGTGCCTCACTCTGTGACCCTGGGAACGTGCCTCACTGTGACCCTGGGAACGTGCCTCACTCTGTGACCCTGGGAACGTGCCTCACTCTGTGACCCTGGGAACGTGCCTCACTGTGACCCTGGGAACGTGCCTCACTCTGTGACCCTGGGAACGTGCTTCACTGTGACCCTGGGAACGTGCCTCACTGTGACCCTGGGAACGTGCCTCACCCTGTGACCCTGGGAACGTGCTTCACTGTGACCTCACAGTTCTCCAATGTGTCGCGATAAACCGATATGAAGACTAAATATCGCGGAGAGAAATTTCCTTTCGGGATTTGTTGGAGAATCATGAAACACACCAATGAACAAGGCGGTACGACCCTTTCAAGCACGAGGTTACGACCTCTGAATATACCGACTTGACCTATGACCTGATCCTTAAATGTCGTCGCAGGTTTGACCATCGTAAACCTGGGCAGTACCGTCATGTTCAAGAGCCGTAACTTCTCGTGTGCAAGAACTATACCGGAAGGTCGTACCGTCAAGACTGATTTGTGTCTGTATCCTCGGCAGATTCACTGAGCACCTCATACCCATCCTGTGAGCGGTAGCGCAAAAGGATTACAGGGGTCACAAAGAGCCTCTGTCAGACCCCACTGGGTTAGATATTACACAGGTCCTTACATAACTGGTTCATTATATAAGGTTCATTACAGGCATTACGTAAGTCTTACATCTGGTACGTTTTACCGACTACCAGCAAAAAGTGGATTGCAACCTTGTCGAAATCACTGCCACACATTCTTTGTCTTCACTACTTGCCCTTAACATCTTGAGATCAGAGTGTAACATGTTGGTCTCTGCAGCTAGAGACAAGCAATCAAATCAAGATCAGAGTGTAACATGTTGGTCTCTGCAGCTAGAGACAAGCAATCAAACATCTATTGGTCAAGGGATTCAAATCAAACCGTGCCGTCAGATCAACAACATAACTGGTGATGTGGCTTATGACAACTGATGACAATTCTGCATCTTATTCCAATCAGAAGTACATAACTACAGTCAGATGAATCAAGAGGCTGATAATCTTCCTCTCCGTTATCACCAAGATAAATTGCGATCTACTGATAAGATGGAAACTATACGAGTTCGAGCAAGTGCCGAACCACTCAATCATTGGTCATCGAAGTGTGGTCCAGATCTTAATTTGAGCCAATGTGTGTGTCTGGCAGGTGAAGCAGTCGAATACACGACACGAACCATCTGGTTTGTTACAAGCAAACCCTATAAACCATCCCTTGATTCGTTTCAAGCAAACCACTTGAACCATTCACTAGTTTGTTTTAGACAACCCATTCGAATCATCTCGATGGAATGCTTTGAAGCGAATGACGCAGCTAACACTCAAAGGTGCCAATTCGTCTCCATTATGGAAACGATCACTTTGTTAGCAATGCATCACGATCTCGTATCTTTCGAAGTTTCGATTTTCTGCTAATCTTCATACGTTCGACCTACGTCTGAGAGCAACAATATAATTTCTGTACGTCGTTTATGTGGTTGAAAGCCTAATGACCCCATCTCCGATACATAGGAACATAACTGAAGGTACCGTACACTCGTCAGATATTTCTCGCTCCTACAATGTTGTCTTCCAAGCCTTGGAGGGGATAACTCTTACCCCTGGAGATCACGTTGAGCAGCCACAGGCAGTGTGGCATAAACACAGGTCGACACAGACTTACAGGTTACCCCTCATTCAAAGGTTCTAGACGAAACGATCATTTTCATCAACTTTAGAGAATATGGCAGTTTACTTGTTCATAAATTGATGATTTAATAGATGAAATAATTTCATGTTGCACTGTGTGACAACTACAGCACTGGCTGATGGGTGGTTTTCAATTAGAGCAAAGATGTTCCAACACTGGTTTCAGAGCTGACGTCTGACGTATATCCGCCGGTGAAGTCAGTACATACCGCCGGAGATACTGACGACCTCAGGCCATGGTCATACTCAGGCCTCTGTGTTCAGAAAACCTCTGACACCTCGTAACTGATCGTGGACGCGCAGGCCAGCGACCGTCATAATAACCTTGTTATGTACGCGAACTTGTCCAGCGACCTTCCCTGACACCATTCTTCAACGGGTGTTGTTAATGTAGTCTTCACACCCTCCCTATCACATGACAAGCCCGTTCTAATCAGGGGAAATAGGTCACTGATTGGTTCTGTCAAGAAATGAGTCCCCCAAAACTGGCCAGTCACGGTGAGTCTCAGACGTGAGGTCGAGGGAGGGGAAGTGAGAGCGTCGTCCTAACGCCACTCCTGACGAAGGGTGGCAATGGGCACCTCCTCGCCTCCCGGAAGACCCGCCGGATGGCAACACTCCCTGACGGCGGTTATCCGCGCCAACTTTCACACGATATCACAAGTTGAGAGGCAGGCACCGGATATCCTGTTCCCGGGCCCCGGTGACTTGCCTCCCTCCCCGGGATCTCGGTAAAGTTAACCCGGCCAAGCTTGAGATCCTCCGGAGCGACAAGGATAACCTAAATCCTCGACCACCGTCACCTACGGTCGGTCTTCTTGACCAAGACTTACGTTAGGTTAAATGTTCGCTACGCCCACCGTGGTCACGTCAGGCAATCATCATTACTGCCGACCATTCTGTGCACAACGATCTGGTCATGATCATGAGGGACTCGAAGGATTAAGTAAAAGCCTGGTGAACACAACGGTACGACCCTCAAGCACGACCCTTGGGTAAGACCTGGTGAAGACGATGATACGATTCCCGAGCACGACCCTTGGGTAAGACCTGGTGAAGACGACGATACGACCCCAGAGCACGACCCTTGGGTAAGACCTGGTGAAGACGATGATACGACCCCCGAGCACGACCCTTGGGTAAGACCTGGTGAAGACGATGATACGACCCCCGAGCACGACCCTTGGGTGTGATGGTCAGACTTTCATATCCCAGGGTCGTATTGTCGCGCTCAATGGCTTAACGATACTTCACAATGACACCAAGTTCACACCTTGCAGGAAGGAACATAATCAAAACCTTACGAGTGTTACCATCAGTTCAAAGGCAAGGTTTACATCTGCATCATACAACGTTACTCTGTCATCTCGATTATACTACGTCACTCTGGATTATACCACCTCACCATGTACGGATCATCCCAAGTCACTAAGTCTGGATTATATCACGTCACTCTCTCTAAATCATACCACCTCACTATGTCTGGATTATATATAACAAGTCACTAAGTCTGGATTATACCACGTCACTCTCTCTAAATCATACCACCTCACTATGTCTGGATTATATATAACAAGTTACTAAGTCTGGATTATACCACGTCACTCTTTCTCTAAATCATACCACCTCACCATGTCTGGATTATATATAACAAGTCACTAAGTCTGGATTATACCACGTCACTCTTTCTCTGAATTATATCACCTCACTATGTCTGGATTATAACAAATCACTAAGTCTGGATTATACCACGTCACTCTTTCTCTGAATTATACCACCTCACTATATCTGGATTATACCAAGTGACTAAGTCTGGGTTATAACACGTCATTCTGGATTATACCAGGACAGTATGCCTAGTACACGGTTATATCAGCACACTCCGTCACTCGTACCACACCACTATGGGAAAGCCAGGTCATTATGACTGAATCAGACTACGTAAGTGTCAGGTTTTCAGCCACACTACGCAACACTTACACCCTCGCTTGAGACTTACACCCTATTCGTTCAGTGTCCAGAGGTAATATGAAAATAGGTGTGGCATGTCCGCCTGGCGTCGTCAAACTTGTATTAATCCTGAACAACCTAACTTGGTAATTAGATAAGTTGATAAGTTTACAATGCTCGGGTACCACAAAATGGTACCTGACCCCATCCAAAAATGTTCCACCTGACAATGTTCGCTTGGGACCTAAGACCACCTAACAATCTTCTCCGTACACCTCAGACCACCTTACAATGTTCTTCGTACACCTAAGACCACCTTACAATGTTCTTCGTACACCTCAGACCACCTTACAATGTTCTTCGTACACCTCAGACCACCTTACAATGTTCACCTGACACCTACAGTCAATGGTCCCCTGACACATGAGCCCACCTGGTAATGTTTCCTTGTGCCTGACATCATCTGCCACTGTTCCCCTGGCACCTGACACCTACTAGTTTCTTCTCCCTGCAATCTGACACCACCTGGCGTGGATCCCTCACCACCTCACACAATCTGGCAGACTCCCTCTGCCACCTGACGGTCTCTCGTCACTCCATCAATCAAAATCAAACATAATCTACAACAATATTTTTTTCTTCTCTCGCCTTTAAAAAAAACATTTTGGAATCTTCTTATTTGTTTTCTGTTCGTCTGTAACTGTTAACCGAAGGGATGCAAGACCCGTGTCATCCGCCCACACACACACACACACACACACACACACACAAGACCCGTGTCATCCGCCCACACACACACACACACACACACACAAGACCCGTGTCATCCGCCCACACACACATGACCCGTGTCATCCGCCCACACACACAGACACACACACAGTTAATGACCCTCGCAAGCTATCACGAGCAATAATACTGAACTGTCAACCACAGCAATTGCAACCAATCGTATCTTTGATGACGAAGGTCAAAAATATTTGCTGAGTGGAGTGTGTGACTCTGTAATGATGCCTCTGTGTCTCTCCTGCTTTCTATGCCCAGGGCAATGTGGGGCAGGCAAACTGTGTATGCCTAGGGCATCCGCCCATATCCTGTGTATGCCCACCGGCGGAAGTAAACCAGCAAACAACTTGTGCACGCCTGGGACAGAGGGTAAACCAACTGATAAACTGTTTATGCACAGGGGTTAAACCAAAAGATCACTTACGTATGGTCAAGACAGGGTTAAACCAGCTGAAAGGTTGTCAATATCTTGTTTGTACTGGTGGGTGCGTGCCATACGTGGATGAGAGAGAGAGAGAGAGAGAGAGAGAGAGAGAGAGAGAGAGAGAGAGAGAGAGAGAGAGAGAGAGAGAGAGAGAGAGAGTGTGTGTGTGTAAATATCGTCACGTGCATGTGTCTGGTAGGGATTGGCGTTTGTGTAGGCTGGCGGGAAGCAACATCAGCAGAAGGGAAATAAAACCTTTTTTCAAGGAGAGGAAGACTGACCATCCTGCCTGTCATGATGAAAGATAACCTTGCCTTACCTTACCTTACCGTCGTATACATACCAGTCTACCATCACAGCTGGGTCTGGGACCTTACCTTACCTTGAACCTCACCGTCGTACACATACCCGTCTACCACCACAGCTGGGTCTGGGACCTTACCTTACCTTACCGTCGTATACATACCAGTCTACCATCACAGCTGGGTCTGGGACCTTACCTTACCTTGAACCTCACCGTCGTACACATACCCGTCTACCACCACAGCTGGGTCTGGGACCTTACCTTACCTTACCGTCGTACACATACCTGCCTACCACCACAGCTGGGTCTGGGACCTTACCTTACCTTGAACCTCACCGTCGTACACATACCCGTCTACCACCACAGCTGGGTCTGGGACCTTACCTTACCTTACCGTCGTACACATACCTGCCTACCACCACAGCTGGGTCTGGGACCTTACCTTACCTTGAACCTCACCGTCGTACACATACCTGTCTACCACCACAGCTGGGTCTGGGACCTTACCTTACCTTACCTCACCGTCGTACACATACCTGTCTACCACCACAGCTGGGTCTGGGACCTTACCTTACCTTACCTCACCGTCGTACTCATACCTGTCTACCACCACAGCTGGGTCTGGGACCTTACCTTACCTTACCTCACCGTCGTACACATACCTGTCTACCACCACAGCTGGGTCTGGGACCTTACCTTACCTTACCTCACCGTCGTACACATACCTGTCTACCACCACAGCTGGGTCTGGGACCTTGCCTTACCTTACCTCACCGTTGTATACATACCCGTCTACCACCACAGCTGGGTCTGGGACCTTGCCTTACCTTACCTCACCGTCGTACACATACCTGTCTACCACCACAGCTGGGTCTGGGACCTTACCTTACCTTACCTCACCGTCGTATACATACCTGCCTACCACCACAGCTGGGTCTGGGACCTTACCTTACCTTACCTCACCGTCGTACACATACCTGTCTACCACCACAGCTGGGTCTGGGACCTTACCTTACCTTACCTCACCGTCGTACACATACCTGTCTACCACCACAGCTGGGTCTGGGACCTTACCTTACCTTACCTCACCGTCGTACACATACCTGTCTACCACCACAGCTGGGTCTGGGAGCTAACCTTAAGTTACGTACGTACGTCCTTCACGATGGTGTCGTAATTCCTCAACCTCAACAGCTCGGTCGTGTTGTTCCTCTTCACAGTCTGGCTATTTGAGGTCCTTAGGCACTACGTCACTACCACATGCCAGCTGGTCTGGTACTCTTAGTTAATAATGTCTGGTTTATGATATTGCTTCCCACATGAACTGGTCATGAGGGGTTGTTATAACAACGTCGCATGGGGTGTCATGTGAAACACACTCGCTATCATCACGAGGGAAGGTTTGGTAACCAAAATCACGTGGGTTGTCCGGACAAAAATGTGACGCGAGGTGTCACGTGAAAAGATTTCGTGGGTTGGTAGAGAAAAAAAAAAAAGCGGGTGGAGGGAGTCTGCAGGGAATAACTCACAGAAAGGTCATCTGGGCTGTTCCTACGGAAGGAGCACTTAAGTTGTCAGATCGTAAAGGTTATTCGGGCGGTCATGGGAAAACCTCAAGCCAAGAGCCAAGGGAGAGAGGGTTAGGAAGGCGATGAAATATGGAAGTGCGAGTTACCAGAGCAGTGCGTCACTTGAGTTACCATACGAGAGCTGGCGAGGACCAAAGACCATCCCTCTCCCCCTCGAGCAAGACGGTCCGACCCTGTGAGATAAACCCCTTGGGCATGATGGCCTGGCTTAGCCTCTGACCTTACTCTTCAGGGTTGGGTTAAGGAGAAAAATCTTTGAGCTTTGCACATACGGGGAAGTCGAGGGTCCGGCGGATGGTGTGTGGGGGGGGGGGGGGGGGGGGGGGGGAAAGTCATGGAGGCTATCTTAGCGGCCGTCCGAGAGCATCTTACAGAGTGTGTAAAGAGGTCACCAGGTCAGGCAGGAGGAGAGGGTCCCCGTCCAAACAGGAAGGTGTGGGCTGGGCCACTGTGGGCGGCCTCCTGAAGGTCATACATGTCGGAGGGAGGGAGGGAAATATTAATACACCACCCGACAGAAAAGGTCATACAGGTACTGTATGTGTGTACGTGTTACAGGGAAAGTGTTAAAAGAAGTACATGTTGCTTCGTCCCTTAACCTTGTATATATGTATCGTGTCTTTACTGTTCTGTGTATATACAAAGCGTGTGTGTGTGTGTGTGTGTCCAACGCCAGGAGGTAAAGGTGAGCGGGTCATCCTGCTCGTCAGGCTGGTGCTTGGCCACCAGGGGTGCCGCAGGTGAGGGAGTATCTACCCCCTCCTCCCCCCCCCCGCGCCCTCCTTCCTCCTCCAAAAAACTGGCAGCAGCAGCAGCAGCAGCACGCGGCTCCACACACTGTCTGGGGCCTCGTCCCACACGTCTGAAAGACCTTCCCACACGAGTGTTCCACGCAACATTCTTGTAATCTGTACCCCACACTCACAATACACCATGTTCTCGCTACAGTCCCAGTGTCTTACGAACCCGCACCACTTCCACTGTAATATACGTCCTCACCAAACTCCTACCGTAATATGCCATGCCCTCGCCCTACCAGCTGTAACTATGTCCTCTCCACACCACTATGTCCACTCTCCACACTATGTCGTGCCACTCACACAGTGTATACACCCTCGTAAGTCTGTCTACCTTCACCTGACGTTAACACACAAGAGACACAAGCGCAGTTTATAAGAATTTTACTATAAGAGAGAGAAGCATTATTCACTGTTTTTTCCTCAACCTTACTCAGCATTCTCCTGATCCATCAGCCATGGCATATAATGATATACTGGCACCTCTGGGAAACAGTGTTAATATCCGTCTTTGATAGTTCGTTCGGTATATAACTTTTCAACATACAAGAGGCCGAGAACAGAGCTTATAAGACCATCCCGGGTGTCCCTGACCTCGATTTCTGGGTTGCTTGTCTCTCTACCCTCCTCCACAGCTCAGTCCTGGACCAAGCTGTCGTTTTCCTCCAGGGCTTAGTTACGCATGCTCGAGGTCGCGGCCAGTAGGCCTGCGTCTCGTTTTTGCCAATATCAGCGGCCAGTTGACTGTGCTGTTGTTCCACGTTTACCTTGAGAGTGGTAGCGCCTTCAAAGGTTAACTGGGGTCACAAAAGGTATTTGTTGGAGCCAAGTGGCCATATAATGTAACATAAACTGTTCAAGTTCCTTTGTTATATGAAAGTCATTTCATACAATAAACTCTTCAACAGGATGTAATATCATAATCTCAGGTGTCTTATTGTCGACCATAAAGTGCTGTGCCACCTCCTGCAGCGTTTGTCTGGATCTACCCCTAAAAGGCTCTATTCTCTCACAATGAGGCACAGTGTTCTAGTTTGTGTCCTTATGTCTGGCTACAAACTTTACAGTTCACATGATTAACATATCCAGGTCGTCCAGAGGGGTAGTACTACCGACAGCCTTGGTTTTAATCTAATAATGACAAGATCTTGGAGTCTCCTGCTATATCAGCCTCTGCATAAAGTTCCTCCTCGACACATTTCACTGTAATGGAAAACGGATCTGCTAGCGTCTCCTGGCACTCACATAGCTGCTTCAGATACGTATGTAAGTTCCTTCCTGATAACAGTCTTTAACTACCTATCATACACTTGTATCTTATCTAGGGCATGTTTGGCCAACCATTAACTTTTATCATGCTCTCTCAGACCTACGTATGAAAGAACTTATAACAGGTTACCTTAAATCCCCTTAACATTAACGGTAGTAGCATGTCTGCATCTGGCTTCAGACACAGACATGGTACAGCCTGGTCTCAAGGTATTTGGGGCATGAAGTGAGGGGAGGACAGAGTCAATGTATGTCTGCTGTCGTGTTTTCTCTGAGCTCAAAGCGACGAGCAATGGAGAGCAGCACAGTCTGTAGGGCAGATGCCCAACTGGTTATTCTAATGTTCTACTCTATTACCATTTACGGTGGGTTGGCTCAGATTTTCAACTTGTTCAGATTTTAATGAAAATCTGGGTATAAGTGCTATTCTATATAGAGATTAAGGATATCAAGTCAAAAGACTGGATTTCGTAAAATTAAGCGCTTAATTGCATGGTGGCACTGCCAGCCCTCCCAGCGGCAGTGTTGAGGGAGCCGTCAGCCGTCAGTCAACGGCACATCCTGGCTGCTCTGGTACACTGAGAGAACACTCGACATAGGAGTAAGTGCGTACCGACACACACACAC
Organism: Panulirus ornatus; assembly: GCF_036320965.1. Classification (NCBI taxonomy): domain Eukaryota; kingdom Metazoa; phylum Arthropoda; class Malacostraca; order Decapoda; family Palinuridae; genus Panulirus; species Panulirus ornatus. The sequence continues at coordinate 47,248,492 of NC_092237.1, forward strand.
ACACACACACACACACACACACACACACACACACACACAACACACACACACACACGTAACATGGCAAACACGAGCACAGATACAAAATACTCTCACTTTCTATCTCCCTCACCCACACACACACACACGCACCCTGCCACTTTCACTTGCTGGGGCAACAAAAACGTGACGGAGCGGAGCCTCGGCAGGAGAGCAAGGCGGGCGAGCGGCGACCAGGCACGTCACCCACCACCACAACCCGCGCTGACGTCCCTTACTGCTGGAAACTTAGCTACTTCCCTCACCTTCACCATCATCTGAGGCCTCCCTCCTTCCTCACAAGCCACAGGAACCACTTTCCATCACTCTCCTCACCTTCCCTGACCCAGGCATCCCCTCACACCTGCGTGGGCCAACCACTCCTCCTGAGCCACAAAAAGTGTTCCAGTAACCACTGGTGACTGATGTCGTGACCCCATGACAACTTCATACGTAGACCTGATGAAGAAGACTTCGGGGGTCCACTAACCCAACAGCCCGGGCTGGGCCCAGGTTGTGGGGTTGGGTTGTAGGTCGACCAATCTGTTGGAGGCCGCAGCCCACAAGGTCCACATAGCCCCAACGTACATACCCTTTCCTTTTATCTCTAACTTCCTTCACTGCTGAAGTAGAAAATATACCGAGTTCTCCTCCTGGATTACTGGGATGGAAATATCCCACGGCATTTTATGTGTTGACTGTCGAGCAACAGCAACTCTGGTGGACCTTCTTCCATTGTCGTTTTTTCTACAAGTTTTTGGATCCGATTCATTATAGAAGCTGAGGAAGTCGTGGACACTTTCCTTTCTTCATACGGTGAATACTGGCCACCCGTGTGTGTGTGTGTGTGTGTGTGTGTGTGTGTGTGTGTGTGTGTGTGTGTGACGATAACGTCAAACGACTCACAATGTCCCAAGTGTGAGTTAGGTGTTGAGTCTCAGCAAGCAGTAGCTGGTGTATGACGTCATATGACAGCCACTTGTACTCTCAAGTGTCAGAACTCGACCCCATTTCCTCCTTCGGGTGAGTCTATGACGAATGGTAACACCACGTCCGTACACATCTGGGGGTACCAGCGGTAACCGCTTCGTCTGCTTTCCTCTGACTTCATCATACACCTCAGGGTGTTTGGGGAGCCCCGTCACCACCCGTGTAATACCGCTTTGGGATCCACACCACAATGGAATGACGGACACCGTGCCACAAATACAGAACGGAATGTGTCCATCGGTCGATAGGTATGAATAACGAGGTCAGGAAAGCTAGAAGCAGAACAGAAGAACCTGGTCGTAGACGGCAGACACGAAGTCTAACTTTTCAGAGACTGTTAATATGACCATTACGCAGGGAAAGGGTGTGGCTTCGTAGACATACCTGTGGCACTCCAACTGGAAATCTCTCTCCAAGCTTCGTGGCACAGCCAGGAGAGGTTCCCAGGTTCTAAATGGCTTTCGGGTTACCTTCCCTCACGTCCTGCACGTAATACCGTAGATATCATTACCAACCTGGAGTTTCACAACACCTTCCCCACGCCATCTAACGAGAGCCTTACGGAGGTTGTCGGAGGGTTGGTTGGTCGACCAGCCAGGCTCCTCCTGGAGGCGGCGACCCGCATGTAGCCGCCACCACATCCCGGCTGATCGGGGTACACTTTGTCCTTACCCGCAGCCATATCAAATTTCTCCCCACAGCGTCACTGATACCTGCAGGCAGTGTGTTAGACGGTACTGTGCCCCCGGGGATCAAAGTGTTTTCTCTTGGGTTTTACGCACCTTATAGATATCAGTCATAATGGTGTCGAGTGTCTTCCATGCCTGTGGTGCTGACCAGGAACTCTTCATCAGTACACGTTGGCAGATATGGCCTCCTCGATTTTCTAAGTGATATGTGTCTCCCGACTGTGCTTCAGAGAGCACACTGCCAGTGCTTTCAGGCGTTCCCTGTAGTTCTGGATCCTTTACCTGGTCAAAACGGGTCGTGAGGATCGTGTAGGAGCTTTGCACACTTTCTAATTCTATCATGTCTCACAACCCATGATACAACTCTCACAACCCATGATACAACTCTCACAACCCATGATACAACTCTCACAACCCATGATACAACTCTCACAATCCATGATACAATTCTCACAACCCATGATACAACTCTCACAACCCATTATACAATTCTCACAACTCATGATACATTTCTCACAACCCATGATACAACTCTCACAACCCATGATACAATTCTCACAACTCATGATACAATTCTCACAACCCATGATACAACTCTCACAACCCATGATACAACTCTCACAACCCATGATACAACTCTCACAACCCATGATACAACTCTCACAACCCATGATACAACTCTCACAACCCATGATACAACGCTCACAACCCATGATACAACCCTCACAACCCATGATACAACTCTCACAACCCATGATACAACTCTCACAACCCATGATACAACTCTCACAATCCATGATACAATTCTCACAACCCATGATACAACTCTCACAACCTATGATACAACTCTCACAACCCATGATACAACTCTCACAACCCATGATACAACTCTCACAATCCATGATACAATTCTCACAACCCATGATACAACTCTCACAACCTATGATACAACTCTCACAACCCATGATACAACTCACAACTCATAACACAACTCTCACAACCCATGATACAACTCTCACAACCCATGATACAACTCTCACAATCCATGATACAACTCTCACAACCCATGATACAACGCTCACAACCCATGATACAACTCTCACAACCCATGATACAACTCTCACAACCCATGATACAACTCTCACAACCCATGATACAACTCTCACAATCCATGATACAATTCTCACAACCCATGATACAACTCTCACAACCCATGATACAACTCACAACTCATAACACAACTCTCACAACCCATGATATAACTCTCACAACCCATGATACAACTCTCACAACCCATGATATAACTCTCACAACCCATGATACAACTCTCACAACCCATGATACAACTCTCACAATCCATGATACAATTCTCACAACCCATGATACAACTCTCACAACCCATGATACAACTCACAACTCATAACACAACTCTCACAACCCATGATATAACTCTCACAACCCATGATACAACTCTCACAACCCATGATATAACTCTCACAACCCATGATACAACTCACAACTCATAAAACAACTCTCACAACCCATGATACAACTCTCACAACCCATGATACAACTCTCACAACCCATGATACAACTCACAACTCATAACACAACTCTCACAACCCATGATACAACTCTCACAACCCATGATACAACTCACAACCTATGATACAACCTTCACCACCCACAACTCTAGTGATTTCTGGCTCGGGGTGCATTTTTGGCTCGGAGTGAACAGTGTGTGTGCTGTTAACACTTATGTAATGGGTGTAGTAGACTTACACCGGGCACTACACACATTAACTTGTGTCGTGACCCACGACTACTCATGTCACCACCCCCCCTCCAGACGGATGACCTGGAACGAGAACCCTGACCTCCAGTGCTACAAAAACAAACCCTTATGAAAGCAACAAGTCATTGGAGCCACTTGTCTCACTGCCACCACAACCGCTGAAGAAAAAAGGAACAGAAAAACCTTGGCTGGTACCAACCAACTTGGCCTCACCAGCCTCCCTCGACCGTCGAGACGACAGGCAACTCGCCAAGGAACAAAGTACTGCTCTGTTCCCAGCAGAGGTAATCCCAATAATGAGATCGTTACCAAAGAATCCATACACACACACACACACACACACACACACACACACACACACACACACACACACACACACACACACACACACTGCTGAGTTTCCCTGGCGGAGGCAGGCTGACACAGCTGCTCTTAACCATCCCCTCACCGCCACACACTCACGTCTTGTGCTGCGATTCGTTTCTCGAACATTTGTGCTGGTAATTCTTGAGGGCAATCAGGATGTCACAGAAAACAGTTCACATTATCAGGGCGGACTCTTGGGTCGGATTAACCCACAAGGCTACTAAGGCTGTGGCCTGGTTAATAAGGCCTTGCCTCAGGTCCTCACACTTTCTTTTCAATGCCCTCCAGACCCACATCTTTTATCATTTTCATCAAAAGTTTTCAATCTTTGTCACAAGGTTGGCGGAGAAAATTTATATATACGTACATGATTATACCTTCGGAGGTGGAGAGAAGTTTCCAGTTTTAGTAAACCGTTACATAACTTTAATTTCTTTATTTCTAAATTTGGATAAATATAAATTTCTATGGGTCTGATGATTTTACAACCTGCATACAATGTATAGTACATATATATATATATATATATATATATATATATATATATATATATATATATATATATATATATATATATATAGGCCCTTTCTTCTTATCATCCCTCACAGCCTTCATCGGGCTTTGTATGGTTGGGAGACACAGTCTTACCTGTTACATAACCTTGGTCATAACTTGGAAACTCTACAGCATTCATGAAACATTACGCAGTTGTTTCCTGACATCAGAAGAACTCACTGGCATAAGACCCATACCTCTAGTTTGGACCCAGCCAAGGTCAGGTACCTATATCAAAAGGTCTGGCCTAAGTCACCACTTGGAAAATATTTCACCCTTGTCCATGGGAGTAATAAAGGTGTTTGTTCTGTTCCTCACGTTATTTTCCTCCCATTCTAACGGCACTCACTGTAACTACAGTACACTGCAGGCCACACAGGTGTGCAGTGGAACACATTTCCAATATAAGACGCGTACGACAGGTCAATAATAACAACATGCATCAAGTCTGCACAACCATAACAGATTTATTGACCTCCAACACAGTATACAGTCACGTAAGTGAATGAATCTAACGTTAATATCTTCCCTTCGTCTTCTCTTCAGTGAAGGCAAATTCTCTTTTACATTCACCAACCCTCGCTAAGAAAGGCCTACAAAAACAACACTCAAAAAATTCGAAAAAAAAAGGATATATTTCTCGAAGTGTAAAGCCAGAGTTGGGACGGCGGCCACCTGTTGCTGCCTCACCTACACCACCGCTCAACCTTCCACCAAACTGCACTGCCCAGTAAAGGGGAGATGCTGGTGGGGGCAGCCGGTAGTAGTGGTGGTGGTGGTTGTTGCCAGTGTTGGGAACCAGCCAGTAGTGGGAGGCAGCCAGTGTTGGTAGGTATCTAGTCGGAGAAGCAGGCGGCTGTGGGAGGTAACCACTATTGGAGGGAGCCAGAAGTAGTTAGTAACCTGTGGTAGGATATAACTAGTAGTAGGAGGTAGTCAGTGGTGGAGGCAACCGGTTGTGGACAGTGGCAGGTTACCATCGGTGGAGGCAGTCGGTGGTGGGAGGATGCCAGTGTGGCGTCCACACTACCACCAGCGCACAGTGAGGATGTAGGTCAGTGCCCATCCCTGTATACCGTAACCCTCACTCCTGACATCACACAACCACCTCCTCCACTGGTCGGTACCCTCACCGCCAGGCACACCCAACACAGACCAGTACATACATATATGGTAGTGGACGGCCGGGTGATATGTGTACATGGCAGTGTGCATGGCTGTGGGGAGTCTGCCGTGTATGTGTGTGCATTACTGTACATGGGTATGGGCATCCCAGAGCTGTGTGTGCACAACAATGTGTTTACTTTGTGTGTGTGTGTGTGTGTGTGTGTGTGTGTGTGTGTGTACATGACAAACACTTACATAGCCCGAGAGTAAAGCACCACATTAAACTTAACCTAACGACCTACCCATCAAACTCCAAGCTCCCCTAACCCTTTACCTCCATCTCGTGGCTTCTCTCTGCACCAGTCAGTACCCAGCTGAGTGGTACACATCATACGTCTCACCAATACCAAGGTTCAAATTCTCTAGCTGAACTACGATTCTTAGCGGACTTCTCTGGTGGAGTGTTATAATGGATGGCTGTGTACAGTATTGTGATGGTGCTAAGATAAGGATGGAAAAACACAGCCAGCACGTGTAGACTGCTACACACATACAACGAGAACTACATATACACATCACGAAGGAGGCTCCATCCGTATCTAAACCCATGCACATATCAAAAGACACACATGCACACCTATATTCCCATGCCAAGCACGAAGCATACACAACCTTGTATCCCGAACTCCCTGGGTCTGCCTTGCGAGTCATAACGTAGGGAGGGATTTTCAGTCACCCTGGGTTCCCGTACCACCATTCATGACGCAGGGAGGGAGGGAAGGAGGTTAGATCACCCTGGGTCCACATAGCGATATCTATGACGCAGGGAGAGAGGTAAGTCACGCTGGGGTTCCCCTAGCGACATCCCCTAGTTGAAGCGGACCGTCCTAAGTAGTTAATATGCAAGCTCATCTGCCGCAGAACACCACGCAGCAAGCTGAACTCCCATATAACTACATGAATGGAATAAAAAAAAATTAGCTCTGATATTCATGCTGGTACCGCAGGTCGGGCATGATGATTACTTAATGTGGTGGATCATGGATGCCTCAAGCTTGGTGGGGCTCGAACCAACACCTGACACCAATAACGACTTTATTCTTACTTCCTTTCATGTACAAGGCCACGGACCTGCACCGAGGCCAGCCATGAAACTGCACAAGGTCATCCAAAGTTAACGAGATTATCATTCATTCTGTATGATGGCAGAAGTGAGGGGGATGAGAACAAGTGATCAGCACGAAGTTGCTGGTCACCAGGTACCATGCACCTGGCCCAGAGTCGCCACCTGTCCTTACATAACGTCCTTCCTGGAGCAGTAGAGTGCAGCAGGAGCAGCCAGGTGGTCCCGTGCTACGTCCCTCACATACCGTCAGGTGGCACACAGTCACACACCATTGACCAAGCTACTGAACCTCGCCACTGAGAGCGCACCCCAAGCCCGGTGGCCGGCACCACACCCACCAGTCTCTCTCTCACACTACCTCCCTAATACATTCGCTTCCCTGTCACACATTCCCTACATAACTGAAACGTTCCACCATCAGTGAACCCAGATGGTATGTGTGTCCTCCAGCCGAGGCCAAAGCGGGCCCGTGCACCACGAGTAACGAAGACAATCTCTCGAGAAGAAAAAAAATGTCGTGCGAAAATTAAACTGAGGTGTGTGTGTGTGTGTGTGTGTGTGTGTGTGTGTGTGTGTGTGTGTGTGTGTGTAGCTGGCCTTCATCTCCAGAAACTGGTTCCGGGAAAGGAAGGTCGCTGAGCTCAACCCTCACGACAGGTCACGTATAATTCACGTCAACTCCCACCACAATTACAAGGTGGCTAACTCCGAAAGAGAAAAAGGTAAATTACCGGTCAAGGACACACAATGTACTAGTGTACTAGTGACGGTACATGCCGACGGGTACTCCCAGGTAGACGCCAGGTTAATAATACCATCCATATACTGGCTACACCACTCCAGGTACAACCAACATGAAACCCAGGAATATTTCTCATCAATCTTCGATAATGTCCGGTCCTACCTGGAGGAGGGCTACATAATGAGAGGGGGGCCTAGTGGTCACGCGAGAGCCAGCACAGGTCCCTCCCTGCCTAGCAACACCTACCACCATCCCCATGACCAGCAACACCTACCACCATCCCCATGACCAGTAACATCTACCACCATCCCCATGACCAGCAACACCTACCACCATCCCCATGACCAGCAACACCTACCACCATCCCCATGACCAGCAACACCTACCACCATCCCCATGACCAGCAACACCTACCACCATCCCCATGACCAGCAACACCTACCACCATCCCCATGACCAGCAACACCTACCACCATCCCCATGACCAGCAACACCTACCACCATCCCCATGACCAGCAACACCTACCACCATCTCCATGACCAGCAACACCTACCACCATCTCCATGACCAGCAACACCTAACACCATCTCCATGACCAGCAACACCTACCACCATCCCCATGACCAGCAACACCTACCACCATCCCCATGACCAGCAACACCTACCACCATCTCCATGACCAGCAACACCCACCACCATCCCCATGACCATTAGTAAACATACCAGTGGTGGTAAGGAACTAAGTAGCAATACCTCTTTTCCTCTCCTGACGTCGCAATACCTCGCTACTCTCTTCAAGTAACAATACTTCGTTACCTTCCTGAAGTACGTCAATTCGACTTCTTATTAACTCTACTTTTCTGAAGTTTATTTTCGGAAAGAATATATATTTTTTTACAGGGAATTTCTTCACCAGACGTTTTGTAAGTTGCTGCTGGGAACATGGCTGATATGTTCATCAATCCCAGTTCCGCGTCAAGGCTTGGAGAGGTGAACTGTGTGTGGACAATAACACACACACACACACACACACACACAGAGTCAGCCGGAGGTATCATAAATAAGGAACCAAAAAAAAACGTCTCCAGCAAACCCTCCAACCACACACCTCAGTAAACCTTCACCGTTCATCTGTACATTTTATAACTATCTTTTATTTCTTCACTGTAGCTTCCCCTGTCCAATCCCTTCCTTTTCCTCCCTCTAACAACCCAATTGAAAAACAGAAAGAACTGCAGAGAGAGAGAGAGAGAGAGAGAGAGAGAGAGAGAGAGAGAGAGAGAGAGAGAGAGAGAGAGAGAGAGAGAGAAGGTTATTGGGGAGCCAGAGTGAGGCAGGTAGGCCGAGGCAGGAACCTGCAGGAGGGAGGGAATGGCCTGGGGGCGGGTCATGAGGTACCAGGGTTTTCACTTTCGTACCGCAGTCCCGCCTAACATCAGAAACACAGTGTTACCTTCCACCCACAGTGTGGAACACGGTGCTACCTTCCACCCACAGTGTGGAACACGGTATTACCTTCCACCCACAGTGTGGAACACGATGTTACCTTCCACCCACAGTGTAGAACACGATGTTACCTTCCACCTATAATGTGGAACACAGTTACCTTCCACCCATAATGTGGAACAGTGTTACCTTCAACCCACCACGTGGAACACAGTGTTACCTTCCACCCATAATGTGGAACACAGCGTTACCTTCAACCAACCATGTGGAACACAGTGTTCCATCTCATCCATCTCTTGAATAAACTGTTCCGTTCCGCCACTCGGGATGCTGGCGTGTGGTGGTGTGTCCCTCCTGTATCGTCGTCGTCCCACACGACTCCCGGGGCTGGTGTCCGCCACAAGCCCCACTGGTTTGGTCAGGCAGAACTTACACGAGTGACGATAGAGCCTTTCATTCTCTATTTTATATCAGGCATCTCTGTGGTGTTCAACGGCTGACATACGTGAGCCGATGTGATCAGTTTCAACAGTGGATATCTGATGTACAGCAGTTTACACCCAGCTTCAAAACAAAAGTGGTTATCATGCTATAAGAGTTGGGCATAGGTATGGGAAGGAGGAATGTATGGTGGGGACTGCTGGGTATGGGGAAAGACGCCTGGAGTGAGCGCATTTCCCATAACCAGTGTGAAGTCCTCCACGGTAAAGGAAAGGCTCGTGGAAGGGCATGGACTGAAATGGACGTGGGGATCCGAGACGAGGACTTCTTCCATGATATTATGAAGGTGCAAGACTGTGTCTGGCCGCTCCGCCACTCACAACAACATACCGACCTTGTCGCCCGCCACCTGTGTCAGCACCTCGGCCTGATGAATCATGTCTACCTCCGTTTTTTTTTTTTTTCTTTCACTTGTGTTTTTTTCAGAATTGACAACCGGCTGGCTAACATCTGCTGAAATAAACAATGGCGGTTCGACCAAAAAACACTCCCTATTTTGGTCATTTCTTCCCCAAGACAATTATCCAAACCAGTTACCCTAAACAGCTACTGAAACATCAAAGACTCAAGGTTTTAATATACATACATATTTCTATGGTTCACAATCCACTATCAAACCGATTCCTGGGAAATCAGTTTACTGCTGGGACACGGTTGTATATTTGAGAACAATACATCTGAACCTTCTCTTATTTATCTGGCAACTGTTTTTCTTAAGACAAACGTACAAATTGCAATTCCAAGATAAATCTGGTAACGCGCTAGCTAGGCTTGGAGGACGGCTACTGAGGCTGCTAGGTATGTGGTGCTCAACACTTGTCCTCGTCATTAGAGAGGCACATAATCACCCATTATACACACACACACACACCTTATAAGTCAGGTCTGGGCAGCTATGCCGCAAAAGTGAAAGTTTCTTCCATACACCGTCGACTCTTGGTCCATAACGGACGGACGTAGGGCGGGGGTGCTAGGTTCCCTAACCCGCCCACCTACGCGGCGGCCATCAACAAATTTGGTGTGCTGGCTAACGGCAACACACTCAACCCCTGCTTACAACAGTGCTCTCCTCTTGACCACAGTGTTGTGGGCAGGGGCTGGCTGAGGAGTGGTGCCGTAAGCCAGTTTGTCTTCCTCGCCACACAACGGGTCTGTTAAGGAACACAACGCCTCGCTCCACGCCCGTACGTGATGGACCAACGGGGTCCACAGTTTATGTAAGATCAAACTTACTATGGCCTTCACACTCACCACACAATATCCGTCACTCCGCCCGTTCGGTTACAGTCAGGCGTGTCAAGAGTCAGGTACGATAATACCACAGGAGGAGGGACAGTGTGGCTGTCAACGAGAGACCAACGTCTTACTGTCCACACCAGACCAGGACCAGCCTCCACCTCACTCAAACATCATTATAAACCATACAGACAATCAAGGATTCCCTTTTCCTTCTGCCAGCGTCTGTAGCTCAGAGACTGAACCCTGAGGGCCGAAGAAATGATGTCTGATTTCCCATGTCTTCCCGTCTATCTCTGAAGGACTCCCTCTATGGGAAAGGAAATGAGAGGCGAGTAAATACCTTGACATGTGACACCTGTGGTTGACACCAGTCAAGACCCGGGAAGCAGTGCTCCAACTGAAGTTGCATAAACGCTATGGATGGATTACGAGAGTCAGGGGTTTATGACAGCGCACACAATGACTGCATAACGTGACAAAAAACCTCCGACTCCTGTGTAAGTGTATGTTGTGACACTACCTGCATAACCTGGCGTCCTCCTGGCCAACCCCGTCACTTTCCAGAGCCACCAAATGTTTGTCTTAATCGTCCCACCAGGCACAAGTCACCCGGGCCTCTGTTGTTTCTCCTGGCAGCTGTGTCACCAACACGCTGCGACCTTTGCCGTCGTCGCCACCGTAACGCTGCCTTCCCACTTCTCGACCCACTGAGCACGACGGTACGACACTTGGTTACGATGATCTCGCCTTTGACCTGACCTTCCAGTGCCAGGTCATCATATACAAGCGTCGTGCTGTCGTGGTGAAATGTCGTCGCACGGTCGTGCTTTAGGGTTTTCCCGCTGTGTTAAAGGGGTTAAGCAGGACGACCTTGCTGGCACACCAGGTATCCACCAGGCTGCTTCATCTGTCCCTGGCTACACCTCCTGCCTCCCCATGGTCACCTCCTTCACCCTGCTCACTGCTCACCTGCGCCACCTTCCAGCCACCTCCCGGGTTGGCCTTCTTGCCATCCGGAACCAAACACACGTGGAACTAAACACATGTGGTAACCACTGTCCCCTGACGTACGTATGATAAAGGCAGGTAAGTACAATCATCAGCAAGATGTAAGACTCTCAAATGAAGCTTTAGGATTTTAGCTAAACATACACGAGACAAATGATAGAAATTCATCAATGAGGTAAACTTTATTCGAAACTCAGTAATACTCGTCCTGATCCCACTGGTCTGCTCACATCACCTGCCCATCATTACGACCACAATGCACACCAAGTAGGTGTGACCCTGGCTCCCACGAACCTTCCTGGGGCGTATTGTCTTCCTACACCATCCACTCCTTCAGTCGACTCCATCTCTATCACCATACGTCTCCATCTACACTCGCCTCTGCTCCATCCTCTGGTCTTCCCTCCCCATCCAGTTGAGAGTCTATATATCACATGACTATCGTCATCATCATCATCCTGAGCAAAACACTAGCTTGGCTGGTGACCTACAGCAGGGGCACCAGCAGGCTCCTCCAGTCATCCTTCCCTCACTCCTCCCGTCCGTCTGGTGTCCCTCTGAAGCCGCCTTCTCCTACACCCGTCCTCCCTCTTATTGCTCTTTACTCTCCCAGGTCTAGTAATGCACTGCATCTTTACTCTCCCAGGTCTAGTAATGCACTGCTCTTTATTCTCCCAGGTCTAGTAATGCACTGCATCTTTACTCTCCCAGGTCTAGTAATGCACTGCTCTTTACTCTCCCAGGTCTAGTAATGCACTGCATCTTTACTCTCCCAGGTCTAGTAATGCACTGCTCTTTATTCTCCCAGGTCTAGTAATGCACTGCATCTTTACTCTCCCAGGTCTAGTAATGCACTGCTCTTTACTCTCCCAGGTCTAGTAATGCACTGCATCTTTACTCTCCCAGGTCTAGTAATGCACTGGTCTTTCCTCATGTCAGCCAGCCCTCCCTGCACATGGTGGAGGCAAGGCTTGTAAAGATCCACACCAGCAACATCCACCGAGTGTTCTCCCCACTTGTCAGTCACATAACCAACCCAGCCAGGCACTGTCAGTCATGCTATACCAGTCATGCACCTACTCAGGTAAGCATGTAAGGGTCATGCCTTCACTGTTGCCTCGACTGATTTAAGACCTGGGTTTAGCCTACAGTGAAAGGATTACTTCATGGACACTTGGTACATAGGACACTTTACCTACACCTTCCGTGGGTTTAGGAGGTTCCACTACCTATAAGGTTCGGTCAGGGGGCCATGCTACTGTCATGATCCAGTCATTAGCCACGCTGCCTGGGGCTGTGGCTCGCTGGCCTTGGTCACCTGGCTGGTCTGGTACACTTTAGGCATGTGTGCAGGCCGTTCCTGAAGGTCTGTCTACTCAGAGCAGCCCATCATCATATTCATAATAACAGCAGACAATCTACTGAATAACTTTGGGCCCCTGATGTTTACATATATTCTGTTACAGTATTTCAGATTTTGTGAAGAATTATATTCTACAGGTTTCCATGCCGGTCCTGCCAACTGGGAACTAGTTTCCGGGGCACAGTGGGAGCCATGTCCTACAGCAGTAAATTGATATACATGTCTCCATCTGCGCTTAGGAACCCACGTCAATGTTATCAACTGTTGTCAGGAGTTTGATTTATTACAAGTGGTGTTACATTCTTCTGAAATATAACTCCGTCTGTCTACATCTCACATTCTGTGCGACTTTATAATTCTTCACTCTGATAAGGACGTATATATGAAACATATTCCTGTTCAACAGTAAGTTATTCTGACCCTGCCAACCGGCTCAACAACCAAAGCTTTGGCCTCGGCGGATGTAAGAAACGATCATGTTTTAGTGTGTGAGGGGAGGAAGCACGAGACACATATCTTCTGGGATGATCCGTTTATTTACCATCATCCTGTAATATGCCAGCTGGTGACGTGTCCACACACTCACACCAGGAACCATGGTTGATATTGTAGCACACGCGCTACTGAGAACCGTACATTGTATCACGTCACACAGATGATCTCATTTTGATCCTCAGATATCTAATAAATCTGAAAGACATTGAGCTCCCTCCTGTGTTCCCAGCCATCTGTGGTGCAGCTCAGGAGCAAGACCTCGCCAGCTGTAACAAGCGCGACTTGAAGTCAATGAATCAGAGATGTGATAACACTGGTGGTTAATGTGAGTGATAGCGATCTGTCAACATTGTCCATGTGCTAGAGTCTGGACAATGTTGCCAAGTGGCTTCGCTGCAGATGATCCCGTATGAACATTATTCCACAAACTGAGTGTGACGACTGAAGATGAGGAACAGGAATCAACGTGGCTCGAGTGTGTATATTTC